>NW_027527135.1:228660-236469 GCF_008692635.1 Crocuta crocuta
TTTCTTTGTTGTTTCTGTTCATCTCTTTCTTTGTTCTGTTTCTTCTTCTCTGTCACAAGCAAAAGACCTGGGAGTTGAACATGTCTCCCTGGTGAAGTTCTTGAGAAAAATGAAGCAAAGACAAAGTAAACACAGCGGTGTTCCTGCAGCTCAGGATTTCTGTGCAGGGACAGGCGGACCCAGGTAACCGTTAACTGCATTGCTGTGAGCAAAGGTTCTGGAGTTATCTAGTTACACAAGAAAATGGAAACGCAAAAACAGACACACTCTAGCCAGTGTTTAGGGGTGTTCCTGATACTCTATCTAGTACTTAGACTAAAATCAACATGAATCTAGCAGGATGCTACAAACTTAATGATTAAGAATGTCTCTCAAACGGGGCGCCTGGGTGGCTTAGTCGGTTAAGCGTCCGACTTTCGCTTAGGTCATGATCTCGCGGTTCGTGGGTTCGAGCCCCGTGTCGGGCTCTGTGCTGACTGCCAGCTCCGAGCCGGGAGCCTATTTCAGAGTCTGTGTCTCCCTCTCTCCCTGACCCTCCCCTGCTCACGCTGTCTCTCTCCCTCCCTCCTAGAAATAAATAAAAAATATTAAAAAAAAAAAAGAAAGAAAAAAGAATGTCTCTCAAGGGCTGAAGAGAATTGCTTGCCATAGTTTCAGCTTTTCCTCTTCCGCCAGGCAGGAGACCTCTGGCTTCCCTGGGTGGTAATGCTTCGAGGGAACTCGGCTCCTACCACCTCTCACTTGTAAGTTTTTGATTTGCTGCTTTTCCTCTTTCATACATTGCCTCTGTCTTGGTCTCCACCAAAGTCTCCCCAACAGTATACGCATGTGTTTTAACATTTCCTATCATATTAAAAAAAACAAACAAACAAAACCTCTGCTTATTCCCATAGTTACTCTAAACTACTGCCCACTTCTCTATTTCCTTCACCTAGAAATTGAATGAAAAATTTGGCACCCTCAGTCATGCTTTAGATCTCGAAATCACCCCTCCCTTGGCTTCCTTGACAATGCACAGCAGGTGGTTTTCTTCTTCCCTCACCAGAATCAGCTTCTAATTCTTCTTGGGTGGTGGCTACTCCTTGATTCTAAGGGCTGTTAAATAAATCAGAGCTTTATTCTGGGCCCGCTTGTCTTTTCTGTTTGCCTACACAATGTACATGAGTTATATCATCTGTCTAGTCTTGTGACTTTAAACACCATCATTGTGCAAAATGCTCTAGAAATCTCACCATCATATGCTGGACTGCCTCCTAACCGTCTTCACGTGGTTGGACAACACGATTGTCTAAATAGCATCTTAAACATTTGTTGGACACTATGAAACTCTGGATTACTCACCCCCCAATGGGTTCCCTCCAATGTGTTCCACTCCTTTCTATCCTATTCTAATAAAGAGCCCAACTATCTTCTCAGAAATATTCTCCTAACTCATCTCCCTGCTGCAAACTTTCATCTTGGCAACACAATTTCCATAAAGCAGACAAGGCAATATTTTAAAATGTAAATCAGATCATGTCACTTCTCTGCTCCAAAAACTCCAACGGTTTCCTTTCAAAGTGAGAACAAAATCTAAACTCATTATCCTGGCTGACAAGCTCTAAATGATCTATCCCCTGTCTATTTTTTTACTCTGAAGCTCAAGCCTCTTCTGCCCTTACTGAGCAGACTTTGCAACTGGGGCTTTCTTTAGATATTGTCAGAGTTGCTGAGCTGAGGTCTGTTTAGGGACTTTGCACAAGCTATTTCATCCACAGTTGGTCACATGAGCATTTTCTCAAATAAAAATATCAGTAGTAATGTTTAAATTACAAGCATCACCTGAAAGTCTCATGCATTTCAAATTCCCAATATGCTTATTTACTAAGCAAGGTCGACTCACACATATGCACTGGTCCTCACTATGACCTTCACCTGGCTAGCTCCTTATCCTTCACATGCTGACTTAAATGTCACCTCTTCAGGTGACTATAAGAAGCCATTCAGCCATTCTCTATTATATCACATTTGTACATTTTTCTATGAGTCGCTCAGCACTAGGCTGAGGTTGTGTATTTGTTTATCTGTTTATCATCTGTCCACCTCCTCCAACTAGATTATAGTCTCTGTGAGAACAGAGACCTTCACCCTGTTCTTTGTTGTCCTCAAGACCTCTGCTTGGCCCAGAGGAGGCAGTAAGGAAATATCATTCGTTCCATTGTGTTGCCTTCCTTATGGCACTTAGCATAATGCTTGGCTCGTATTTTAAATTTAACAATAGCTTTGAATAGTTCATATTTCTCTGAGTCAAATTGTATATGCTTTATAATTCCACAGTCACTGTCCCTCAAATATTTAGACTGTTTTTGGTCCTACTTTTTAAATAAGGAATAAAGCTACAGAGATGGAACACATGAGAGTCCTTTTAATATAAATTGACAGAGAGAAATCTATAGCATCTCAAGGTAAAGGAGAAGAAAATGAAAAAAACAAAACAAAACAAAAAAACAAAAAAAACTTCGGACAATTTATGTTCCAGAAGAAAATATGGTGGATGCCTCTATTTGGATAGGTATAATAGATACTGTAAAGATTGTGTTCAATTGTAGATGGCCAAAAGGTAATAATAAGAAAACACAAACAAAAAGAATGTTAAGTAGTGATTCGATCTTCCTATGTGTAGTAGGCCAGGTTCACATTTCTTCAAAGGCATTCCCCTTTTCATCACTGCATTTGCCACCCCTTTCCACTTTCTACTTGTGATTTTCCATTACTTTCAAGAATCACTATATACTGGTGAATAGTGATTAAGAGCTGTAGAACATAGGTTTTGGTGCTGTTACTGTTTTAGATATTATTTTTTGCTGGATTCATTCTCTCTGCTGTTACACCTTAGTTATTTAACTTAAGATAGTCTCAGAAATTAAGCTATTTGCATCCTCAACATTTTAACACGTGAAAATTTCAAAGGAAATACAGGTTCTAGGCTCCACAATGCATGCATAATTTTTATATAGAAGAGGCTTGAAGGAGCAAATTACAAAGAATACCTAAGTTATTTGTCTTGAAATTATATTTCTTTAACAAATGCAGTGCTCTTCTTTGATTTTATTTTTATTTGGGGTGTTTTTAAGTAAAGTAAGGAGAATCTTGAGGGGTCCTAAAACTATGTTTTTCTCTCCTTGATCCATCACAATGCTCTGTTCTGGTCTTTTTAAAAGAAGTTTTTGTTTCTATGTTGTTTCTTTCTTTTTTTAATTTAAAATTCAAGGTCAAAATACGAACTTGCTTAGAGAATTTATTTCAAATGTATAATACATAATATTTTCATTTTCCCCAAATAACTGGCAGTAACTTCTTCCTTTGAACATTTTTGATCATTATCTTTGATTATCTTTGATGTTTTTCTTAAAAAGTATCCGTGATTTATGTTTAAATTACTACAATCACCTGAAAACCCAATACATTTACAATTCTGAATAAGCTCATTGACTAAGCACAGCTGACTTACAAATTTGTTTAATACTACTGTATATTAGGTGTCAGCCAACATTCAGTGAAATCGACATGTTAAGTATCAGTGTCTGCAAAACAACTGTGTAGATAGTGGACCAGGTCAGTTTTCCTCAAAAGGGAAATGCATATGACAGTCCTTGTTAAAAGGTGACATTATAGCACAAAAGAAGAGAAAGGGCAAACCTGATGAATATGCATAGAATATAGATAACAAACAATTTTATCGTATACCCAATATATGCAGTGTTGTGCTGAGTTTTAGATTGTTAGACTTTTACTGAGGATGATTTTCCTAAAATGGCACCTTGGGGGAAAGTAAGTGAAAATATATTACCCTAAATAGTGACTGAGGTGGGAGCTAAGTTTCAGGGTAGCATTTTTTTTCCCTCAAATTATCTTTTCTGAAACCAGGAAGCAGTTTTGCTAAAATATTTTTTAGAAAAAGGCAAAAATTATGCCAATAAAAAGTTTAGCCTAAAAAACTTCATTGGCATAAAGATGAGGGAAACTTTTGTTAGTTGGTGATAATTTTCATAAATATGCTAATATGTCACATTTTAACAGAATCTTTTATTTTAATATATGTACAGTTGACCCTTAGACAACATGAGTTTGAACTTCAGGGACCCACATACATGTAGGTTTTTGTTTGTTTTGTTTCATTTTTGAAAATAAATACAGTACAGTACTATAAATGTCCTTTCTCTTCCTTATGATTTTCTTAATATCTTTTCCTCTAGTTTGCTTTATTGTTAAGAGTGCAGTATATAATAGATGCAACATAAAAAATGTGTGTTAATCCACTCTTTATGTCATGGGTAGGGCTTCTGGTCAACAGTAGGTATTAGCAGTTAAATTTTGGGGAGTCAGAAGTTACATGTGGATTTTATACTGTGTGAAGGTGTGGTGCCCCTTAACCCCCACATTATTCAGGGGTCAACTTCACTCTAAAGGATGCATGTGCTGTTTTAAATACCTGTGGACACATGAATGGGGACAGTGCTTTGTGGAACTGAGAGTCTCTGATTTTAGGAGTACTCAGATTTTTACTGTCAGGACATATGGGAATCATCATTTTTACTTAGAAGTGAATTTTACTCCCTCACTTTAGCCTCCATTTTGGGATGCCTTCTCTCACAAGCTACATGGTCTTTCAGTAAACTAATATTTGACTTTGAAATGCTATTTCACGTTAGCCCTATAACAGGAGAATTGAGACATTGATCAGAATTTCACATTTCTCTTTTTTTATTTTTGTTTTATTTTAATAAGTTGCTCTAGAAGGTCAGATTGAGCACATAACATTTATTTCTCTGTGATGTATTTGAGAATATATTCAAGAAATTGAGAGTGTTTGAGGTGCCTGGGTGGCTCAGTGGGTTATGCGTCTGACTTCGGCTCAGGTCATGATCTCATAATTGTTGGGTTCGAGCCCCGCATTGGGCTCTGTGCTGACAGCTAGCTCAGAGTTGGAGCCTGCTTCAGATTCTGTATCTCCCTCTCTCTCTAACCCTTCCTTGCTCACGCTGTCTCTCTCTTTCTCTCAGAAACAAATTTTTTAAAAATTAGAAAAAAGAAATTGAGAGTGTTTTATTATCTTAGGTGAAATGATCTATTTTAAAATTTGCCATTTTGAAGATGTACATTTCTAATGGAGCAGTAGGGTCAGCGATTACTACCATCAATTTGGGTTTGAATGAAAAGATCAATGCCTCAGCACAGATACCTTTTACACTGGGCACACATGAGAATTGTTCATTGATTTATGAGCCTTGCCTCTGTGTGGGGCCTGTAACTACTGCCATTGTGATGCTTATAGTGCATTTGACCATCACATGTGCTTGCTGAGCTGCTAGCTCTTAGACCTGTGTCAGGTTCAGCTCTCCAGGGCTATGCTTTGCACACAGTTCAGGACTAGGCCCCATGCTTTGTACATAAAGGGGTTCACCATTACCAATGGTGTTATTACCCTCTTGGGGTTCCTTATTTCCCAAGGTCATGGGTATTCTGAAACCAGCTGCTCCAACAGAGGCAGTTGAGCAGCAGAGGATTTCTGTGAGCCGCATTGGTGTTCTGAAACCATGGCTAAGCCCAACTGCAAGGATTTTAAGTTGCTTAATACAACACACCAAAGATAGAGAGCATTACGTCACCTGAACTCTGCTGGTGAACATCTTTCAAACTGAATGTGATAGTTCAATTGTACGCTAGTTCATAAGATGGTAATTCTGGGCTGCAAAACTCCATTTGTGAAATTCGATTGAGAATTTCATTTTGATTATGTTTATTCTTGCTATTTAAAATGAGCAGATGAACACTTTGTTATAAATGAATTATTTTCTCATGTTTCTTGATTATTATGATCATAAATGCATTGATAGTGTCCTCTGCCAGGCTTGTCACCTGCTGATGCCATCTTGATGTGGTTTAAGTTTAATCAGCGATTTTCTTTTCCTGCTTACCTTTTCATTTCTTTGATCGAGATTCTTTAATATCTAGCCCCCCTCCTTCTTTAAGTCACTGGCTCACGTATACAAAGGAGAGTCTACTTTATAGGACACTTAATCTCTAGTTATTTTCAGTTGGAATATTTTAACTAATGTTCTGGGAAACTGGTTGAGGTGAGTTGCATTTCAGGTTCTCGAATGGAACTCTTTAAACTTGTCATTTTCAGATTTATTTTAACATTTCCAGCTGAGCAATAAAATATTTGCACCATATTGACTGCTCTGAATGTATCCCATGACATATGTAAAAATAAAAGCCTGAATTTCAATGAGCTCAAAAATAGATTTTCATTTTCCCTCTTGTGAAAATATCAAACTCATAGTCAATGCATCTGTACTGTATTTTTTTGTATTTTCTACCTTCAGTTATACTTTGGATTTATAAGAGAACATAAGAACAATTCTAGACCCAATTTAGAAAAAAAATTAAATAGTGAGTCATAAGTTGCATAAGAGAAGTCCTCAAATATATGAAAGGACATGAGGAAAATCCTTAATTAATTAATTTACAGTCTATCCTGAACAATGTGGAAGTTAGAGGCACTGATCCCTCACATGGTCAAAATTCAGATATAACTTTCAAATAAAAAACTTAACTACTAATACTCTACTGTTGACTGGAAGACTTACCCATAACATAAATATAGTTGATTAACACATATTTTGTATGCTATATGTAGTATATACTGTAGTCTTATTGTAAAGTAAGCTAGAGAAAAGAAAATGCTAGGAAAATCACAAGGAAGAGAAAATATATTTACAGTACTGTACTGTATTTAATTGATAAAATGTGTATAAGTGGACCTGAGTAGTTTACACTCGTTCAGACTCAGGTATATTTTTTGAAACTAATGACCGTTGACCCATGTTTTCTTTTTAAAATCAGGACATATTTGAATTTTAAAAATTCACTTAATGAAAGGGATACCTGGGTGGCTCACTCAATTGAGTGGCCAACTCTTGATCTCGGCTCAGGTCATGATCTCACAGTTCATGAGTTTGAACTCTGCATCAGGCTCCATGCTGATAGTATAGTGCAGAGCCTGCTTGGGATTCTCTCTCTCTCACTCTCTCTCTCTGACCCTCCTCTGCTCATGCTCGCTTGTCGGAGGCCGCGCCGGCTCCGACAGGTCCAGGGGTTCCTGAAGGATGGACGGTGTCGGCGAAAGAGAGTGAGAGAGCCCCGAGATCCTTTCTGATCACCAGGCAGGCATCTCTGTCCTGTCGGTTTTGGTGTCTTTATTTATAGGTCAAATGTTAACATGGCATCAGGAAATGGAATTTTTACAATGGATAGCTCTTTGTGATAAGGTGTTTTTGGAAAATGTACAGAAATAGGTTTTATAGAAGTCTTCTTGCTGAACTGTCCCAGTTATAGTGAGGTTGAGTAACTAAGAAAATAACAAGGTGTTCACATTTTAATAACACTAAGATTAAGTCATAGGTTTGTAGATACTCTTATCCATCCTCATCACAGCTGCCAGGGTAAGGGAAGGTGTTTGTGGAAAGTAGGCCTTAGGGAAGGGGCTGTTTTATACCATCAGTTAGCAAAAGTGTAGGTAGTAACTTATCTTCTGTCCGTCTCTCTAGGTTAGGCTCTTTGTCTCCGGGCAAGACTTGATTTTCCAGTTATATGCTTTATTGCACTGGAGAGCCAACCATACCTTTAAAGAGCTTAGCTTATTTCCAATACATAGAATAGCCTCTTTGAGTGCATTTACCTTTGTGTCTACTTTTATGATTTCTAGAATAGCTAGGGCATGAAAGACATTTTTGGTTAGTTGATTTACATGTTGAGCTGTATGAA
>NW_027527135.1:237521-282048 GCF_008692635.1 Crocuta crocuta
TAAGTTCCTTCACAAGGTGCAATCATCATACCAGGGCCGGAATAAGGGGACAAGTCACTCCTGATATTGATCAACAAGGTACCCTAGGGGTCAGTGCTCAAGCAGAAATAATTGAGTGGGGGTAGATATCGGTCATCACCGGATTGGGAAGAGACCGTGCAAACTTGCTTTAACCTCACCAGGAGTTTTCTCAACTAGTGGTCTCAGAATGGTTCCCAACACTCGCTCTCTCTGTCTGTCTCTCAAAATAAATAAACAGACTTAAAATTTTTAATTTAAGGAATAATTCAAAAGTAGGAAGGACAATGAAGAAGATCCTGTTCAGTATGAAAACTAGAAATTAACCAATAGATCACACATTTATCATATGATTGAAGCATTAAACCCAAAAAGTGGGTAATGTGTGTGTGTGTGTGTGTGTGTGTCATTTACTTAAATAAGAATGATGTGTTTTCTATAAGAAACCTTTTTCCTCTTCTTTATATGCACTTAAAAAAAAAAAAAACAAAGCCTGCCGAGGCAGGTTGTTCTCCTGTTACCAAGCACCTAGAGCTTGGATAAATAAGAAGCATATTTCTGAATGATTTGGAAAACAGGGAAACTCAGAAGGAAGCACTGGAAATTCCCAAGAGCTTCCCTCTCCCTGAACCCCTTCTCCTACCACAAAACACGCACACATCTGAAAGCAAATTGAGAACCACATGTGGGGCTAAGATTGCCCCGAAGGCAGCTGCCAATATAGGAAACTGAAGTTTGTGTTAATGCCATGTGGAGATATGAGAATGGGTCTTGGCCTAATAAAATGAGAAAGATAACCTGAAATCCCCACATAAAACTGGGAATCTGAAAAGATATGCCTTAAATAAAAGTGTGAACTTATACATACACACATGCACAATATATATAAAATATGTATTTTTATATATTATATATAATTATAAAATATATTTTTTAATATTTTTTATTCATTTCTAGGAGAGAGAGAGAGAGAGANTTTATTTATTTAAATTTTTTTTTAGAGTTTTTATTTATTTTTGAGGCAGCGAGAGACCGAGCATGAATGGGGGAAAGGGCAGAGAGAGAGAGGGAGACAGAAATAGAGACAGGCTCCAGGCTCTGAGCTGTCAGCACAGAGCCCAATGAGGGGCTCGAACTCACAGACCATGAGGTCATAACCTAAGCTGAAGTTGGGCGCTTAGTCAACTGAGCCACCCAGGCACCCCTAAAATAAAATTTTAAAGCAAAGTGAGAGCCTGTTGGCAAAGCAAGTCAATCAGGAAACCTTTCAATCCTCACTGAGACTCTATGAGAGAGAAAAATAAATGGCCAACACCACAACAATAATAATTTCCCCTGAGAATTTGTGACAGACTCCTGGTCTCACAGTATTTTTTTGGTTTGAATTGATATTACCATCATGGTTTTGGAAATTCCAAGCAACACATTAGGTTATAATGTAACCCAGGATTAGTAACACCACCCCACTCCATCTCACTATTTCTACCAGATAGATGAGCAAAACATGAGACCAAACAAAATAAATCCGAGCGCAAGAAGAAATTTTAAAGAGCTAGAGTCAAAATCTCCTCCTCCTACTTCTCCTCCTACTAATGATAACAGAAGCCAGTATCAAGTCCCCGGAGCACACTGGGTGCTGGAATATTAAAAACAGAATATAAACACTTAAACACATAGAATTGTTCTAAAAATATATGACCAAATTAAAAAAAATATATGAGAGAAGTAGGAGACTATTTCAAAATGAACAGACATATGTGGAAAACTACCAAATAGAAATAAAAAACAAAATTGTTACAATTAACAGCTCCATAGAGATATCAAAAACTCACAGTAGAAGAGAGAATCTTCTACCAGCAGGATAATCCTTTAGAAAGTGTGGTACAGGAGAAAAGGAGAATAAGGAAATCAAAGATTTTGAAACATGAAGCAAAATGAGAAAGTCTGACAAATGTTTAAGCAGAAATCTAAATGAAGAGCATAGAGAGAATAAAAGTGAAAAAACATTAAAGAGATAATTACTAAGTATTTTCAGAAGTGATGAAAATTATGATTGTCCATTTGCCAGTGTGGTTACCATTCCCAGTAATTTTTCTTGTGTAGATTCAGATTTCCATTTGGAATCATTTTCTTCTCCTGAAGGCCTTCCTTTAACATTTCATTTTAAGTGTGTGTGTGTGTGTGTGTGTGTGTGTGTGTGTGTAGGTGTGTGTGTAATTTACATCTGTTGGCCATGAATTTTTCAGCTTTTTTTGCCTGAAGAGTCTTCATTTTGACTTGATTTTAATGATGTTTCTCCTACTTACTAGCTGTAGGACCTTGGGAAATTCCTCTAGGATTCATTTTCTTAACGTGTGACATGGAGGTAGTAATAGTTCATAGTTCAAAGGATTGTCTTAGAGACTAAATTAATTTGTGCATGTTACTCACTTAGAATAGTGCTTGACATGTAGTAACCTCTCAATACATGTTTTAAGTTATGGGAGTTTCTGGGAGCAAGCAACAACAATCTGATTACGATGTTCCTTAACAGGAAATCTAAGATGTAGTTCCAGGGTTTATCTTGCAGCTCAGTGATATTAGATTAAAAGTCTGACATCTCAGTGATTGTTCTCTCTTATGGGACACAAAATTATTCTCTTTTAGCTCCAAATATTACATTTTCATAGCTGTTATCAGTTGCATGAAGGAAGAAGGAAAGGAGTGGCACAAGGAAGCCACCTTTATACTCCTCCTGTCCCTTTGTCAAGAAAGCAAATGCTTTTGCTCAAGCCCTTCTTGTAGGACTCCCTCCATGTGATCACTGACCAGATCCCTGTCACATGGCCACCATTAACTCCAAATGAGCATATTCTTCAGGGAGGGGGATGATGATGAACCATTTATGATTCATCTCCTTGGGTCAGCCATGATGCTACCTATATAAAAATGGAGATATCTTCCTAAAGCAGAAGGGAAAGTAGCTAATAACATCTAACTTTGGACATTTCATATTAATTTTACCTTTTTTAAAAATTATACTTTGGCTTACAGGCTCTATTAGAATAATGAAATGCAACATTTTAATCAATTCTAGTTGAAAAAAATGTGTTGCTGGCTAGTGTTGATGAAAACTGGTTTCAAAAAAATGGAGATTGGCTTAGGATGTGATTGAAAACCTGATTGTTTTTATTTTTTATGTAATTACTGCTTTCTTTGCTGCAAACTATATCTGAATAGAATCACCTTTGGCAAGAAAAATCTTTGAATTACAGGCAACTACAAACCTGACTCTTAACTGATGTTTCTCTGAATATTTGGAACCTTGTCACATATCTTGTTGTGAATAACTTCAGGTGAAAATGTTGTACATGAATTACCACGTTTTGCTTTAAAATTATCGTTCTTTTTATAGCATTAAGTGTACCATTTCTTGTTTATCATAATCTTGCTGGCTCAATAGCAAAACATGTTCACCATGATTATTTTCATAGGCATCCCAATGCTTTTTTTAATTCTGTCATACTTGTGAGGATTTAATAAGTAAATTTTATACATAAATACATAGATATAGATATATAAAATATAAACTTCTATTCATTTAGTCACTCAAAACATATTTACAGAATATCTTCTATTTCTCCATTTCAGTACCATCTTGAAAAATAAACTCTCTCTGCTCACCAAAATCTTATATTTTATATATAAACTAGACTAATGTGATGGTGAAAGATTTCCAATAGCTATTATCCTGTTCTTCTTTGGTTAAAACACTGATTTTTAGCTAGGCACATTTCCACACACTCCAAAGGCTACATTTTTCAACCTCCACTACAGGAGAGTAACAAAGGTCAGCCTCCCAAGGAGGCACACTGTGGGATGAAGATATGCATGTAGGATGTTTATTGAGGAATGTTTTTAGTATCAGCACCAGTGGAAGAATGAAGAGAGCAGGGTTGGTAAGAGTTGCAAGGTACTCACAAACAAGGCCTTAGCCAATCCTAAGGGGGTCTTTGGAGCTGGAATGGTGAAGAGTTTTCCCATTTTGAGGAGTTTTGTGGAGGAAAGGAGACATGACCTTGAGGCAACTCTCTCCACCCACTGACAATCATGGCAGTCATGGGAAGAGAAGGCAGAGGTGGAGAACAGCAACTTCAGCTGAAAGCTTACAGCCATTAACACTCCCACAACTGGGAATGAGTGTTTCAGTTTTGGAAGGGTAGCATACCATGGAGGATCATCTCCGAGTGGTACTATCTGTGCCGTCAATTAGCTCCTCAATAACTCTCTCAAGCTGACAATTTCTAGAGAGTCTGGCATAGGATAGTTCTACTGCTACAGTTTCTTGGCTGTAAAGTAGGCCTCTCTTGTTTATTAAGAAGTTACAGAGAATCCAGACTGGTCAGTGAAACACTCTCAATAGGTTCTTAGACATTGGTGCTGGCTGAAGCACTAGGAACAGGAAAGGCAAAATGACATTTGAAATATGAGTTGAATCTAGCCAAGATGTATCAATTCTCCTCAGGGTTGGAAGGGATCCAATATAAGGAACTTGACACCAACTCAAACTTTCCCCTAAGAAAAGTAGAATAATTTGACCAATAGTAATTTGATGCCTAATATCTCTAATTGAGTATAACAAAATAATATGAATAATAACATAATAATAATGAATAATAAGTGAGAGCCTGATTACTTCAGGGGAATGGACTCCTTGAAAAGATGGACTTCTAATAGAAAGTGAATAGGGCTAAGTCCTTCAGTTAAATTTTGGGATCACAAGTTAAACTGCTAGAAAGGAAATTTTGTCAGATAATTCTTTGGAAATCTGTGTGATCCCTCTTAACTTGTGCGTTAAGAATATGCCAGTCACAGTGAGGTTCCAAGGAATCCTAGCTTTGTAAAGGGAACATCACCATTAAATCCAATGTCATACATATCCATCCTAAAGAATGTCTTGAGATTACTCTATATTGAGACCAGATATGGGATATTGGAGCAAAGAGTTTTTGTTTCTTGTCTAGAATTATATATAACAAGAAAAAAGTATTTCCTGTTTTTCTCATACATAATATTAATGTCTTAATTCAGGAAAAACAAAAACAACATGAAGGTATGCTAAAGGAAAATAGAGTTTTTCTTATGTTTTCCTTTTTAAATTTGTTTATGCTGGTTCAAAAATCGTCTGTAATGATGAGTCAAAGAGTTGAAAAGAAACATTTGAACATGCTGGATTAGATAGGAGGAGAAAGAGATCACTAATAAGATGGATACATAGGCATAGGATGGCAATACACTAATTTCCAAATTGGTACCTGGCATTAGCTATCTTTTATGTAATCAGGCATTGAAGAAATTTGCAAAAATGTAAAACAACTCCACTCTTATCACTGTTCTTTTGTTTTGTTTTGGGTAATGCAGTTAATTTTACATTAAAATATATTTTGTTAATATGAAATGGGTTTATTATTTATTATTCTAAGTATATTAAGAAATGCATAGGGAGCGCCTTGGTGGTTCAGTTGGTTGAGCATTCAGATTTCAGCTCAGGTCATGATATTATGGATTGTGAGTTTGAGCCCCATGTTAGTCTCTGTGCTGACAGCTCAGATCCTGGACCCTGCTTTGGGGTCTCTGTCTCCCTCTCTCTCTGCCCTTACCCTGTCCATGCTCTCTCCCTGTTTCCCTCTCTCTCTATCTCTCTAAAAAATAAATAAACATTAAAACAATTTAAAAAAGAAATACATAGTTTTAAATTTGTTTTAGTGTTAACATGGTAAATATTGAAAGATATACCTAAAATATCTATTTGTTGTCCTTAATAATGTTTAAAAATATCCCAATACATCTAAGTTTGAGAATCATTGGGCTAAAAGAAGGCAAATATGCCCAGAAGAGCAAACATTTGGACTTTGCTGCTCTAAGAATTTCACAGGACAAAGGGCATATAGAAATTTAAAAGTTGCCAAGAAAATGGCTCAAGTGGAAACAGAACAAGCTTATAGGGGCACCTGTGTGGCTCAGTCAGTTGAGTGTCTGAGGTCATGATATCATGATTTGTGGGTTTGAGCCCTGCATTGGGCTCTGTGCTGACACCTTAGAGCCTGGAGCCTGCTTTGGATTTTGTGTCTTCCTCTCTCTCTCTCTGCCTCTCCCCTGCTCCCAGTCTGTCTCTCTTGTCTCTCAAAAATAAACAAAAGTTTAAAAAATGTAAAAAAGAATAAGCTTATAAATGAAGACCATGCAGTGTGTAGGGATTGGAGATCCCAATGAAGTTGAAGAACAGATACAGAGCGGGTGGGGGAAGAAAACTGAAGGTCTGAAGGTTGAACTCACAGGATAACAAGGTTAGCTCTTTTACACTGGAGTTCCTGTGTTTCCTGGGAAGGATGACACGTGGGGTTAGGGCTGAGGGTGACTGAGGTGCAGTTGGAGTTCAGGTCACTGGAAATGGACCTGAGGAGTTGAGGATATTGGATGGTTTGTTCACTGAGATGTTGAAGATCCTGATGGTGCCAGAGCTTGGGTGATTGAAGGAAGATAGATAAATCATCAATACATGAGGCAAACAACAAGGTGATTGGAGATGGACTAAACAGTAGGGGAACAGAGAGCAGGAAAAAGTGAGGGCTCCCCCTCACTTTTTTGGTGGAGAAGTGATAATATATTGCATGATTCTTATCTACATAGGGTTGAAAATAATGAGAAACATTCACTTCAAAGTGCTGAAAGAGATATGAGGCCCTTAGGGAATATCAGTGTCTTTAGGAGAGAACTTGTAGTGCTTTAAGGAAAGAAAAGGGAGTTTATAAAGCTGATGATGAAGAGCCAGTTGGATCTCGATATGAGATGGGATCTCAGAGGACACTAAAGATAAATGTGGATGGTAGGAATCAATGGGAGTATGAGTCAGAAGAAAGGAAATATAGACTCATATATATAAGATTCAATAAGAAGGCATAGATGGCTGAGATATTTACATTTTATGTTGACAAAGCATAACATGAATGTGAATCAAATGGGCTGTAGTAGGCAGAAGTCTATTTATATATCATCTATATATCTATATCTATATATGTGTGTGTATCTACATACATATATGTAGGTAGGTAGGGCCTTACATCACTTTTAATGCACTTATCTTTTTTCTTTAACTTGATCCTATTTCCTCTAGTGTTTCAGGAGTATTCCAAAATGCCATGTGTGCCTTTGTGTCAAACCTGATACTGTCACAGAAGTAATCTACTTTTTGTGGCCCACAGAATCTAGAATCTTAGGATTAATGTCAGTCAAAGAAATTGGTGGTACCATTTACAAAGATAAGCTGGGGGAGGGGCATTCAACATAAACCATAATCCCAGGAGAATTAGAAATTGCAGAAACCTTTTGTTTAGATCACCTACAATATCAAAGCACTATGTTAAAGTTGATGATTTTTTTCTGGACAGAAAGCTGAGTTATCTTTGGTCAGTAGATCAGAGAGAGAAATTTACTGTAGATAACATTTTCCATCAGCTGCAATACTATTTCAACAAAACACTGCATAAACATTATCAGGAATCTTTAAAAAACCCTTCGGAGATAATTAAAATATAATTTTTTGACCAAACAAACTCTTTATCTGCGTGTATTCAACATTTAAAATTTTTAGTTTTAAGCAAAATATTTCCTTATTTTGATTAATCAGCTAGTTAATTTTAATAGTCTTTTGAATTAAAACTATACAAATGTCATGAGAAACTATTTAACTTCTATATAACAAAAAATTACTCCAATATCCTCTGTTAGTTGTGAGTTTGGTAGCCAAATTCTTAGGGAAACATCTTTTCTGTTGAGCAAGTAAATTACCTCTTCTGTCTTTAACTTATTTTTCATATGTGGCTCTTAGCTTTATGGAATTAGCAATTTTATGGAGATGCTCACCTGCTTGATTCATTAAGTGACAATTTGCTGTAATGCTGTGACAATCTGGGAAAGAGGTCTTTGGCTGAGGCAAACCCCGGGGTTAGTCACAGTTGGTATCTAGAGTGAGAGATGAAAGTGTCATGTGGGCCTGGAAGCTAACTTTTAAAGCCACCTACATGCCACACCAGGGCCACACAGGAAAGAGCACTTCAAGAGAAAAAAAAGGCCTGAACAATTTGGATCGAGGACACTGTAACTAAAGCCTGTGTGGAAAGCCAAGCAAGGGTTTTCTAAGATGCACAGAAAATTCTCCTCTATCCACTTCCCTGAAAGAAATGGTTTCATAAAAGAATATAAAGTCCATCAATCTTCTTGCCTTTTCGAATTAAATAAAAGCTTAGAAATGTGCATATTTAGAATGACACTAATTATATTAAAGTCTAATTTGAGGGTTGTTTCAGAATTGCCAATTAAGTGATTTTCATACACAGTATGTAAAAATCTGAAGGTGGAGTGGGTCATATTTGAGCCTTTATGTGCATCATGCTGTTTTAATGACGCCTTGAAAGCATTTCAGAATAGAATGTAAGTAAAGGTTATGTTTCTTTAAATTCTTTATTATAAAACATATTATTTCTCCATCCAAAGTACTATGGATAATATCGCATATAGTAATTCCCAAGAGTATTTTGTTGAATCTAAATTGTCAATTAGTATATAAATTTGACTTAAAACATTCCTCAAACAAAACTCACCATCCTAGCTTTTATAAGAGGTTCTATTTCCAAGTGGAGTTGGATTCTTCCTATCAGAAAAGATTTGCAATTCACCTACAAGATCAAATTAGTGTGAAATTTTAATGAAAATTTGCAAGAGAAGGTGGGGTTAATATTAAATGTACAGAAAAGAGGAGATCTTTAATTATGTCATTTTCTTAACACTTTCTTTGCATTTTACAACAAACAATACAACAAACAGTTCAGCTGTTCTTAAAAGACTTTGATGACCAATGGATGGGAAAATGAGAGCCATACAACTGAAGAGGCATTCAGCTCTATAGATGAGGCGGTAGAGAAATTTTTCAAAAATATTTTCTGACTCTTCATTTTTAACTTGGGTTGGCTTTATGAGTATTAGTTAATTGTGTTCTAATGGTTAAACACCATGCCATATGTATCCAGTATGTCTTCTTAAAGACTGCTTGTTAACTATATAAAGAGTCAAGCAAAACTAATCTAAATTTCTAGGCTATTTCAGGGCTTTATTTAGCTTCTTGGTAATACAATTTAATAGCAGGTCATGCTATTTTATGTACTGAATTGCCACATAAGGCCTGAGATTTAGAAACATGAAAAATTAATGATGCTAAAGGGATGGGATTGATAGAGCAATGTTTTCCTCATCCAAATCCTATTAAGGAATGACAAGTAGCAAATTAAATATTAAAGATTTAAAAAATATTTTGGTTAAGTTTGATTGCCTTTGTCTTTCAGTTTCATTTAGAAGGGCCACTTTACAATCTTGGACTGTTACCCAAGACACATAGTCCCATTCATTGTACTTTGTGATTTTTTTTCTAGTCTATGTTAATTTTCAACTACTTGGAATAACTTACTAGTGATCAAATACACACTGTTGTGGTCCTTCCTATTTAAGAAACACAGTTAGCAAAAAAAAAAAAAATCCCCTTCTTCAAAGACCAGTGTGAATTCTAATGAGTCGTACATCCTTACTGATTCCTCCGGTGATATGTTGTACTAATACATCATTTCTGAAAGCTGTCTCTTTAATGATGTATTAATATAATACATCATCAGTCTGAGGCAGAAGAAAGATGAATTGCCTAAAATATGGTGTCTTTAATGGAACAAAAGATTGTTAGAATAGATTAATTTTAATTATAAAAGAAAGGGAGTCTACTTCTGAGTAAATCATATCAGCTCTTCCTAGTCAGTGTCTGCGTCTCTTCAACTAAATTTAAAGATGCTGTTTAATTAGGGTTTTTTCTCCTGGTTTTATTGCGAAATAATGGCCCTGCATTATTGTATAAGTTTAAGGGCATACGGCATGATGGCTTGTCTTGCATATATTGTGAAATAACTATAGTGTAGGTGCAGGTAATATCCATCTTCCCATCTTCTCATATAGATACAGTTAAAAAAATTTCCTTTAGAGAATATATCTTATCCTTCAGATAAGAACTCATAGGATTTACTCTTGTAACAACTTTTGTCAATATGATACAGCAGTGCTATTTATAGTCATCATGTTGTACATTGCATTCCTAGCATTTACTTATTTTATAACTGGACAATTGTACTTAAAAAAATGTTTTTACTGTTTATTTATTTTTGAGAGACAGAGAGACAGAGTGTTGAGTAGGGAGGGACAGAGAGAGACGGAGACACAGAATCTGAAGCAGGCTTCAGGCTCTGAGCTGTCAGCACAGAGACCGACGTGGGGTTCTAACCCACAAACTGTGAAATCATGACCTGAGCCAAAGTCGGACGCTTAACCAACTGAGCCACTCAGGCGCCCCTGGACAGTTGTACTTTAAAAAAAAAAATGTTTATTTAGTTATTTTGACAGAGAGATCATGCGAATGAGCAGGAGAAGGGTAGAGACAGAGGAAAAGTGAGAGAATCCCAAGCAGACCCAGTGGTGTCAGTGCAGAGACTGATGTGGGGCTCAGTCTGACAAGCCATGAGATCCTGACCTAAGCCGAAATCAAGTCTCAGACACTTAATTGACTGAGACACCCAGGCACCCCTGGACAGCTGTACATTTTGATCACCTTCTTTAAATAGTTTTCCCTCTTCCCATCTACTGCCTCTGGTACCATAACCACAAGTCTGATCTCTTTTCCTCTGAGTTCTTTTGTTAATTTATTTTATTTTATGTTTTTAGATTCCACATATAAGTGAGATCATATAGTATTTGTCTTTGTCTGTATTACTTATTTTAGGTAGCATGAGGCCTTCAAGATCCACCCATGTTGTCACAAATGGCAGAATTTCCTTTTATAGCTGAATAATATTTCTGGTGTGTGTGTGTGTGTATGTGTGCCCCAACTTCTTATCTGTTCATCCATTGATGGACACAGGCCGTTTTCATTTCTTGTCTACTGTCAATAAAGCTGAGGGTGCAGGTATCTTTTCAGGTAAGTGTTTTTGGTTTTTTTGAATATGTTTCCAGAAGTGGGATTGCTAGATCAGATGGCAGATGGCAGTTTTATTTTTATTTATTTTTTTGAGGATCCCTCCTACTGTTTTCTATAGTGACAGTATTTACAATTCCGCCAACAGGGAACAAGGATTTTCTTTTCTCCATGCCCATACAATAGTTTATTTCTTATCTTAAAGATGGTGGCCATTCTAACAGATGTGAGGTGATATCTTGTTATGGTTTCAATTAGCACTTCCCTAATGACTGTTTAAGCATCTTTCTATGTGCCTGTTGGCCTTTTGTAGATTTTCTTTGTATGGTCCGTTGTCTATTTTGGTTATTTGTTGTTTGCTATTGAGTTGTATGAGTTATTTATATATTTTGGAAACTAACCTCTTTTAGTTTGATGTAGTCTCACTTGTTTATTTTTTATCTGTTGCTTGTGGGATAGGTGTCATATCAATTAAAAAAGTCATTACCAAGGGGCACTTGGGTGTCTCAGTCAGTTAAGTGTCTGCCTCTTGATTTTGGCTCAGGGTATGATCTTGTGGTCGTGGGATGGAGCCCCACATCAGGCTCTGTACGGAGCATAGATCCTGCTTGGGATTCTCTCTCTCCCTTTCTCTGCCTCTTCCCCATTTTCTCTCTGTCTCAAAATAAATAAATAAATTTAAAAAAATCATTATAAGGCACATGTCCAGGAACTTTATTATTATGTTTTTCTCCTCAGATTTTCATGTTTTTAGGGTCTTTTACTTAATTCTTTAAATTGAGTTAATTTTTGTGAGTGGTATAAGATATGGGTCTAGCTTTATTCTTTTATATGTGAATATCCAATTATGCCAGCACCGTTTATTGAAATTATTGTCTTTTCTTCATTTAGTATTCTTGGCTCCCTTGTGAAATACTAGTTGACTATACATACTTGGGTTTATTGCTGGGCTCTCAATTATGTTGTATTGATCTATTTTTCTGCCTTTATGCCAGGACCATACTGTTTTGATGACTATAGCTTTATAATATAACTTGAAATCAGGAAGTGTTATATCTCCTGCTTTGTTCTTTCTCAGAATTTCTTTCATTATTTGGGGTATTTTGTGGTTCCATATAAATTTTAGGAGTAAAGTTTTTCTACTTCTGTAAAAAAATGCCATTGGAATCTTGATAGTGATTGCACTGAATCTATAGATGGCTTTGGGTAATATTGGCATTTTAACAATTTAATAATTCAAATCCATGAGCAGCATACCTTTCCATGTATTTGTGTCTTCTTTGATTTTTTCTCATCAATATCTTATAGTTTTCAGAGTAGACATCTTTTACCTCCTTAATTAATTTTATTTATTTCCAAATATTTCATTGTTTTTGATGCTACTGTAAATGGAATCAGTTTATTTCTTTTCAGAAAATCTATTATTGGCATATGGACATACCATATTTTATGTTAATTTTGTACCATGTTACTTTAGTGAATTCATCTATTAGATCACACAGGTTTGTTTTGGTTAAGTCTTTAGGGTTTTCCTTATGTAAAATCATGTCATCTGCAAAAGAGACAGTTTTACTTCTTCCTTTCCAATTCTGAATTTTTTATTTCTTTTTCTTGCCTAATTGCTCTAGCTAGGACTTCTAGTTCTATGTTGAACAAGAAAGGTAAGAATGGGTACTCTTGTCTCATTCCTGATCCTAAAGGAAAAGCTTTGAACTTTTACCATTGATATATGGCATTTCATATATGGCCATTCATATAAAAAGATATGTTTCTTCTCTGCCTAATTTGTTCTGAGTTATTATTTTGAATAGGTGTTGAATTTTGTCAAATGCATATTTTTATATTTAAGGTGATCACATGACTCATTTCTTTCATCCTATCAATGTCATGTATCACACTGACTAGTTTGCATATGTTGAACCATTCTTGCACTCCAGGAATAAACCTCACTTGATTATAGTGTATGATCCTTTTAATGAACTACTGAATTAAGTTTGCTAGTATTTTATTGAAAGTTTTGCATCTATCTTCATCAAGGATATTGGCCTGCACTTTTCTAGTAGTGTTCTTTTTTGCTTTTGTGTCAGGAGAATGCTGGTCTCATAAAATGAGTTTGGGAGTATTTCCTTCTATTTATTTTTTGGTAGAGTTTGAGAATGATTGGTGTTAATTCTTTCTTTAATGTTTGGTAAAATTTACCAGTGAAGCTATTTGCTCCTGGGCTTTCTTTGCTGGGACATTTTTGATTGCTAACTTTATCTTTTTACTAGGAATTGGTCTATTCAGTCTCATTTAGTCTTGGTGAGTGCTATGTTTCTAAGAATTTTCTCATTTCTTCTAGGTTGTCTAGTTTGTTGGCTGATTATTGCTCATAATAACTCTTATAATCCTATGAATTTCTGTGGTATCAGTGGTAATATCTCTTTTTCCATTTATAATTTTGTTGATTTCCATTCTTTTTGTTTTTTCTGATTCTTCTAGGTAAGAGTTTGTCCATTTTATTTATCTTTTCAAAGAACCAACTCTTCATTTGGTTAATCTTGTCTATTGTTTTTCTGGCCTCAATTTCATTTATTTTTTCTCTAATCTCTAATATTTCTTTATGCTAACTTTGGGCTCAGTTTGTTCTTCTTTTTCTAGTTACTACAGGCATAGGGTTAGGTTGTTTATTTGGAATCTCTATGGCTTCTTAATGTATGTGTTTATTGCTATGAATGTCCCTTATAGACAGCTTTTTCTGCATCCCACACGTTCTAATATGTTGCATTTTCATTTTCATGTGCTTCAGGCAAGCTGTAGATATAGTGAAAAGATCAGTGGTTGATAGGATTCTAGAGGATAGTAAATGAATACATGAGGCACAGGAATTATTAGCAGACTCGTAATCTATTCTGTACACTATTGTAATGGTGCATATATAACATTATGTATTTGTCAAAGCTCAGAACTGCATACAAAGCAAACCTTACCATTGTAGACTACAGATTTCCCCTCTTGCATGTGACTTAACTTTTATGAAAGACCTACATCAGTACCTTTTTTCACTAACTAAAAGAAATCTTTTACGAATATTGCTTTACAAAATGGTAATTGTTGCTTTGCTTTATGCCATTTCAGCCTACCAAACATTTTGTAGGAATGCCCTATTTTTGGTTGGATAGATAGATAGATAAACTGTGGTAACATATCAACATTTGTTCATTGTTGTAACAAATATACCACACTAATGTAAGATGTGAACAATACAGGAAACTGTGTCTGTGGTGGGGAGAGTTGTGTTACATGGGAGCTCTCTGTACAATTTGCTTAATTTTTTTTTTGTAAATCTAAAACTATTGTAGGCGTGCCTAGGTGTCTCTGTCAGTTAAGCCTCTGACTTCAGCTCAGGTCATGATCTCATGATTCGTGGGTTCTAGCCCCATGTCAGATTCTGTGTTGAGGGCTCAGAGCCTGAAGCCTGCTTCCAATTCTGTGTCTTCCTCTATCACTCTGCCCCTTCCATGCTTACACTCTTTCTCTGTCAGAAATGAATAAATGTTTAAAAAAATTAAAAATAAATAAAATAAATAATTAAAACTATTGTAAGGAAATGGGGAATGTGTAGAACTAGGAAACCTAGATTGAAGTCATTGTTCTTCCAAGTCAAATGGTCCTAGGAGGCAAAATCAGAAAATCTTTCTTTGCCCTTATTTTATCTTCCCTCCAAAAATGTCTTTCCTTTGTAACCTGGTACAGTTGTTTCAAGATCTTGATCTGTGATCCTTTTCAGGAAAGAACTATTTACATATTAAGTTTCTTTCTGTACCTAATGTATTTATGCATCATGAGATTGATGTCAGCATATTGAGCCACACAAATGAAATATTTCCTAAAGGAGTTTATTATCTTAAAATAATCTTCTCACATTTATTAAGATTACCTCCAGTTTTTAAGTCATATATGCAAATAATGTTAATTACAGGTATAGTTGTCATGCTTAAAGTAAGCTATGAGGGAATAATGAATCTAATAAGTATTATATTTTGAGAACCTATTATTTTGTGGAGCAAAGTACTCCATTGACACAAAATAATGAAGTGTGATATATAAACAAGTAAAAGAACTTTTAAATTTAATTTAAAATACTATTTCCCCTCTCAATTGTGAATATTTCCCTTTAGTTATTAACTTAGATGAAAAAAAAAGTTATATCAGCAGTCTATTCACAAAGGGAAAAAAGGAGAATGGAGAGAAAGGAAAGACTTTAATTGTGTTTGATAAATGAAATAGTCAGAAATCCTGATTAGTGTGGGAGGAATAAATTATTAAATCTACCCACACCCTCTATTTTTAATCTCCAGTATTCAATTTTATAATCACAAACAATTTCATACAATAGTAAAACAATTATTAGTATTTAAAAATTGATTCATTTTATGCTTGACCTTTAGCAAATTTCAGTTTGTGAGTTCTATTCTTTGAGTGTACAAATAGCTTGGCAAAACTGATTTTTTCAGTTCTTAAAATCCAATGTTCAATTAAAATAGTTTTAAGTTATATTTTCTGAGGCTTAGTGAACATTTATAACATCTTAGTGATCGTGATAACATAAAGTATCTTCATTAATGATTTTGGGAGTACAAAGCATTACTTTTTAATAATCAGTTTTAATATAGACTCCTTTTGAATGATTCTTGCAGGACTGAGATTTTAAAACTGTAGTTACATCATACTATTTTTTCATCCTAATTAGAAGGTAGAGAGTATTGTGATTGTAATGATGAGGAAACCAAAACACAGATAATTAAAATAAGTTTTACTTTTTTTTTGGAAAAAGAGAAAAGTTAATATATTATGAATCTTCTTTAAGAGGTACCACCAGAAGCATTTGCTACATTTCTGAGAGTGTCTGGTGCAATTCTGGAGATCAGAAAAGTACAAAGTTTACTATTGTCCATACTTTTTACCCATGTCCTAATCTTAATCTTATATGCTTTACACGTGGATTGCATTCAGGTCAAGTCTTTGCTTTGGGTTCATTCCATGAAAAAGTATAGATCAAAATATCTCAATAAGAAAGACCCTTGTTTGAAACTTGAGGACTTCTGCAAATGCCAGCTACCTACCAGTCATTTGCCTATTGTTTATTTTCTGTATCAGCTATAAACTCCCTAAAGTTTACCAGAAAAAAAAAATGTTGATGGGAGTATCTGGGTGGCTCAGTCAGTTAGGGGTCTATCTTCATCTCAGGTCATGATCTCATAGTTCTTGAGTTCAAGCCCTGCATCAGGCTCTGTGCTGACAACTCAGAGCCTGGAACCTGCTTTGTCTCCCTCTCTCTCTGCTCCTCCTCCTCCGTTCATACTCTCTGTCTAAAAAATAAACATTTTAAAAATTTTGATCAAATAAAGCCACATTTATTAGGTTTATTTCAGGAAGGGAAAACACCACTTCAATGGAATTTTCATCCTGTGTCAGGAGAGGCTATTGTAGTATTTCAGAGTCCAGAGTGGGTAGTTCTTAGGCATGTCTTACAAGTAGGAGACTAGTTTAGATTGGACAGAAGTTAGGATATACTAATTTTGATTTGGAGGGCACAGTAAGGAAGGGGTTTTAAAATGATTCTTAGCGAGTAAGTTTTGACAAGTAAGCTGTTTTAGTTGGCTCACAGTCTCATCTTCCAAGAGAAAGTATTTCTTGGAGCAAACAGCAAGTTTATTTCCACTTACTCCCAGGATTGTTTAACAAAGAGAGGTGAGAGGGCTTCCAGTATTGATTATTACAGAGATAAGGAATATGCTCATTTCATTTTTTATTTTGTGGATATCAGTTTACAATTACAAATGTGGGTCTGGAATGGAAATATTTTGTCAGCTTAAATCTAATTCCCAACTTTCCTGGTTAGTGGACAAGTCAAATATAATTATTGGGACTTCGTTATTTTCACTAGATGGAGTCACACACAGATTTCAGTGTTCTGTGTGGTACTTATAAATTGTGGGAAGGGACTCTAGTTGGAGTCTATTATAGATACTGCTAGTATTTTCATTATCTATATCCATGTAGTTCTCTAAAATTCCAGGGATTTTTACTTCCATGTCCTTATGGTGCATGGAAGTAGTTGTTCAGTTCTATAAAATAAGAAGTGGATTTTAGGGAATAATTAATGAAACAGCTTCAGCACATAGAGAGTCCCATTCTGAGGAATTTTGAGTGGAGCTAGCTCCATATAGCCATGAAGTAGTAAAAAATAGTAATTGCAAATTTGGAATATTTAATAATAATTGGCTGAGGTTGCTTTACCTCCCCACTATGACATCCCTCTTATTTTACTTACACTCCTGTATAGTAGTATCAGCAGGTCACTCTGATAAAGGTAAAGGTAAGCTGAGGGTATTTGGGTTGGGTTGAGTAGGATATACTTATGTGATTCATAATCACTTGCCTGTATAGTTAAGTAATTGCAAGTCATTGCATGTAGGCATGATTTCTAGAAATAATATTTTCATGTAGTATAACTCACTTGATATCATGACAAAGTAGGCATTATGGGTGAAAACGTGCAGGGCCAAAATGTGTTCAAGGATGACTACCTGGAAAAGGAAGTATGTAGGTAGTGAATAAGAAACAGGTCTTGAGATGATATCTGGAACCAATAAATTAGACAGTAATCAAAAGTGTAAAATTATAAGCAGAGGATCTGCATCCCATTGATGCACAGAATGGAAATTCTCTCATCAGAAATGTACCCAAAAATTCAGTAATGTACAACATTATGATGAGTATTCAGTTGTAATAGTTTTATTATTTGTAGTAGTTGCTGAATATGATTTTTTCAATTTTATTGTGGTCAGATATATACAATGTAAACTTTACCATCTCAACCATTTTTAATATACATTTCTGTGGCATTATGTACATTCATATTGTTGTGCAGCTATCACCACTGCTTGTCTCCATAACCCTTTTCATCTTGTAAAATTGAAACTCTTCTCCATTAAACAATAATTCCCCATTGCTATAGGCCCCCTGATCCTGGTAAACCCCTTATACTTTCTGTCTTTATGAGTTTGGCTACACTAAGTGCTTCATATAAGTGGAATCATAGAGTGTTGGTCTTTTTTTTTATTGGCTTATTTCACTCTAATGTTCTGCAAGTTCATTCACATTGTAACATATGTTAGAATTTCTTTTCATTTTTAAAAAGGTTTTTTATTTATTTTGAAGAGAGGGAGTGTGAGTGGGGAGGAACAGAGACAGACAGAGGATCTGAAGTGGGCTCTGCGCTGACAGCAGAGAGCCCAACATGAGACTCAAACTCACCAACTGTGAGATCATCACCTGAGCTGAAGCCAGATGCTCAATCGATGGAGCCACCCATTTGCCCTGAAATTTTTTCTTTTTAAGACTAAATAATATTGCATTGTCTGAAACTATACATAAAACTTTAAACCAACTCTATTTGTGTAGTTTACAAATGAAATGCAGCGATTTTCCTAGAAGTATGTATCTGTGAAACCAACACCACAATCCAGATATAGAATATTTCTATCATCTCCCCAAATTTTCCTTTGCTTCTTAGAATTCATCAGTCCTACTGTCCTAAGCTTTAGGCAAAGACTGATCCATACTTTGCCACTATAGATTACATTTTGCCTCCTCAAGAATCATATGTATGCATATATGAATTCATACAGTTTGTATTCTTTTCACTAAGAATAATGATTTTGAGATATATTCATGTTAATTTATCTACCTATGATTCATTGCTTTTATTTCTGAGTACTATTCTACTGACTAGATATATCACATTTTGTTTTAGCCACTCATCTGTTGGAAGACATTTGGGTTCACCCCTTCTCATTTTATTTAAGATATCAAATGTGCTATTTATGATAGATTATTGCTATTTACTTAATATCTGAATGATCTGTAGTGATAACCTCTCTATCTTGGTTTGGTTATTTATCTTCCCTTTCTCTTTCTTTTTCTCACTCTTTCTCAAGTTAATCACTTTAACCAGGGGTACATTGATTCTCTTAATCTCCTCAAGAATCAGCTTTCAGATTTATTAATATATTTCTATTTTCTCTCATTACTTCTTGGTATAATCTTTACCATATCTTATTTTCTACTTTTTTTAGGTTTACTGTACTTTTCTTATCAAACATCCTAAAATAATACTCTAAAATTCTTTTAGAAATTTCTTTTGTTCTAAAATCATTTAAACATATTTTTGTCTCCCAAATGCTGCTTTAAATATGCCATATCTTCTTTCATTTAATAGTATGAAAGCTGAAATAAGGAGGCAGAGAGTCACTTTGCTTTTACCTCAACAGGGAACAGGAGCATAAGGCGACTCAAATTTGTCACTGTTCTGTGCATGTCTAGGAATGATCATGAAAGCACTACAAGTATTGATTTGATAGTTACAAATAAATTTAGTGAGAAGGCAAGTTCACAAATACAGAAGCAGTGCATTATGAGGATTGATTGCATCGCTCTCTTTGTATGTATGTATATAACAGCATCAGTTTGAACTGCACTGGTCCACTTATATGTGAATTTTTTTTTTTTTTTTAAGAATTACAACACAGTACTGTAAATGCATTTTTTCTTCCTCATGGCTTTCTTAATAACATTTCATTCTTTCTAGCTTACCCTATTATAAGAACACAATATATAGTGTGTACATATGACATACAAATGTGTGTTAATCTACTGTTTATGTTATCAGTATGGTGTCCAGTCAACAGTAGGCATTTAGTAGTTAACTTTGGGAGGAGTAAAAGGTTATATGTGGATTTTCGATTGCATGGTGGGGTCAGTGCCCCTAATTTCCACATTGTTCAAGAGTCAACTGTGTGTGTGTGTGTATGTATGTGTGTGTGTGTATGTGTGTGTGTGTGTGTGTGTATGTGTATACACATATTTGGTTTACCTGGGATTTTTTTTTTAAATTAAATGTTAACAAAGAAGAAAATCTTTTTAACTTATCCATTCTACTTGCCTTTGCTTTTAATTAGATCATTAAATAATTCACATTTAATATAATTGCTGATGTGTTTAGGTTTTGGTTAAATATTTTATTATTTATTATTTTTACTTGGCTTTTTACTTCTGACTTTTGTTTGTCTGTACTCTTTTCTCACTTAGTTTTGTATATTTATTTTTTAATTCTATTTTATCTATTGGAGTCTTAGATAGACATGACTTTATTGGTTGCTTCAGGGATCCTATGAATCCTCCAATTTCATTCTATTTAGAGGTAATACTGTAGCTTCTCATGTATAATATAGAAAATGTTGCAATTCTATAGTTCATTTACCCCACTCCCATCATTCTTTATGGTATAGTTACCAAAGACATTATATCTTTGTGTCTTTGTTCCTTCTAAACTGTAATGTACGTAGCTCATCATATCATTCCTTTTCACTTTTCCTCTGTCTCCTGGGTCACCATGGTTCTTTGCAAACTCTATCCACTGTGGTTGCTGCCATTGTGACTTTCATAACCTTCTGTAGAAGTCAAGAAAATACAATGACAGGGAAACTGCACAGAGGACCAGAGAGAGTTGGAGGAGATGCCAGCTCATATACATATTGCACAGTAAAAGATGAATTCCTTAAAGTTTCATGATTCCAGAAAGCATTCATGTCCATTTTGCCACAGAACGGTGACAAGGAACAATTTCTATCAACAAAAGAAGATTGGCTTCTACTCTTTTCTTTATTTTTGGTGTTAGTGTCTGTACTTTGACTTACTTTTTTCTTTTCTGTCTAAATGACTTTTCTGACATTTTTCTACACTTAAATAAATAACAGTAGGGGTGCCTGAGTATCTCAGTTGCTTAAGTGTCAAACTTTTGATATCAGCTCAGGTCATCATCTCATGGTTGTGAGATGGAGCTTCATGTCAGGCTCCATGCTCAGTGTGGAGTCTCCTTGGGATTCTGTCTCTTCCCTTCTCTACCCCTCCCTCACTCATGCTCTCCCTCGAAATAAAAAAAAAAAAAGAATACATTTTCTTAGTTTTTACTAACTTTTGTTTTTCTTTTGTAATTTTATCCTCAGTAAAATGATCTTACTTCTTTTTCTGGCATGAACAATTCATAGTGGGAGAGGACTGCCAGTATATGTGATGGATTTTTCAAATTTATACTATTGTCAGTAAATGACAGTGTACTAGGAAAAACAACATTTCACACATTTCCAAAGTCTAAGTGTGGATATTAAAAGTTACACTTAAACATTTCCTCACTGTCTGTCTTAAGCTTTGTTAAATTTCTCTAGGTGATATAAACAATTATTGGACCTCCTTATTTTGAGCTCTTTATAATTTAATTGGATAAGATAATTTAAACACTGTCAAATAAAAGAATTAAAAATACTAAATAAATGCTAGAAAAAAATGACAAAAATTCTCAACTTTTTAGTTTTAGGAATGAAATAACAGTAGCAACAACAAAGTTATAACTCAGCTTCTTTAGAAATTGCAGAAGTAAAAATTACATAAAAGTACTTCACAGTCAGCTAATAATATTCTCTACGAGTTTCACATAAATACAGATACAACTCAAAGCAATACGTATCAACTGCATCAACTGCTAATCACAATGCTTGTTTTTTGAACAACCGTTATCTTTCATTTTCCATCTCTGGAAATAAAGATGCATATGCTGAGCACAATTTCCAGATTGTTATCTAATTCTTACTTTTAACATAGTTAAAATACTCCTGACCCTTGGAGGCTGACATCCACTATTTGATTTTTGATAATATTGCACATAGCATTCTTAAATATATTGCATATAGTAGTGTCTCATAGTAAAGACTCTTAGCCAGCAAAGTAGCTGGCTTATTCCCTGCGTCTTCTGTATTTGCCAGCTGATTCCAAGGGTTTAAGGTGAACTCCATCTGGAATTTAAGGACTCTTTCTGTTGCTCTTTGGCAGAGGAGCTCAGCCTACAGTGGCCTTTTGAAAATTTCATCTGGGGACAACATCTAGCTT
The DNA here is from genome assembly GCF_008692635.1 of Crocuta crocuta. Taxonomy (NCBI): domain Eukaryota; kingdom Metazoa; phylum Chordata; class Mammalia; order Carnivora; family Hyaenidae; genus Crocuta; species Crocuta crocuta. The sequence goes on from NW_027527135.1 coordinate 259,570, forward strand.
CCTCTCTCAAGTTGCTAAGAAGTGCTATTAAATGATTTCACTTTTTATTTTTAGAAAACAGGGAATTTGTGCGATATAATCCTTGGGGATTATTGGAATTTTATTATATTAACTTTAAAAATACTTTCCTTAGTTTCTTTTTTCTTCGCTTTTGAAATAGGGAACAGCACATATCAACAGCTTGGGAGGCAATATGTCAACAATGTGTTTTTAAAAGTTTTAAGAGATCCTCCACACTCTTCAATGGCTCCTATTTGACTGAGGAGTAGTTCTTACAACAATGCCCTTCAGTAATGGCCTGAGAGGTAGTCTGTGAACTGGCCCTTGGTAGCTCTCTCACTTCATCTCCTCCTTCCTCTGCCTCCAACTTATTGAGCTTCAGCCACTATTTCTTGCTGTTCCTCAAACACACTGCTGATCTTCCCAACTTAGATTTTTTTTTTTTTTTGCAACACACTTTTCTCAGATCACCTCATAGCTAACTGTCTTGCTCCTTTAAAATCTCAACCATTCATGCCTATCATGTCCACTCTATTTAAAGTTGAAAATTTCACCCATCTATCTCCCTTTATCTGCTCTATTTTAAGCATAGCACTTACTACCTTTTTACATACACTATAATTTTGAATGTATTATTACCTTTGTTTATCATCTGTCTTTCCTGTTAGAATCTAAGCATGCAGACTAATATCTGGGACATATTAGGTTCTCAGTAAATATTTATTAAAATATTTGTTTAATGCTAGGAGTGTATTATAATAGTTACTTTTTCCCAGACCCTCTGAGAATCGTGAAACCTACTGCAGACAGAGGCTATTCCTTTGAACTAAATTCACTTCTCTGCAAATGTAGGCTTCAATCTAAGGCTAAGATTACATGCTTAAAATAGATAAAAGGCTTTTCTTGAATATAAGAGAGATTCTCAGAATCTATGTAGAGTTGAGATTCTGGGTCTTCCATGGCAAGAAGGCTTATGGGTATTGCTGTGAGGACATGGACACAGTAGGATCTCAGGGCACTGATTCCCCAAAGATTAGCATTTCACCATCATAGTACAGAAGAGGCAGCGAAAAGAGGCAGAGCCAGGTGGGCCTGAGGAAATCCTTCAACTGAGAGGCATCAGAGTTTACCCCGGATTGAAGAAAACTCTAGGCATTGAGCAAGGATAAGAGACTAGGGAATTAGATTTTATTTCCAACTGCCAAACAAAATGAGAATTCTGAGGGAAAATTAAGTTCATTTAAAGAATGCAGAGGTTTGGGTTTGCCTTTTGTTTTTTAGGGGGTGTTTTCTTGGGGGGGCACTAGTTTTGTGGACTGAGATTTACACATCCTAGTTGATGGCTAAAAATTTACCCCAAGAGTAGTAAATAGTAAGCTAAATGATAGTACAAGAACACCTCAGTGCTGAAGACTGGTACATTTTCCCTTCTTCCCATGGTTTCTAGTCATTCTTTCATGCCCAGAGTATATGAGTGTTGTATGTGTATGTGCACATGCGTGTTCTAATGCTCTTTATGTCAGTGTGTATGTATAGCACTATTTGTTATCTGGTAAACTCCTTAATCTACGGACTTGAAATCCCATTTCCATAGCTCCAGGTTTAAGTCATGTGCCTCACTTATTGTCTCACAGCACTTTGGTTATACTGAAACCATTTATTTCCCTAACTCCTTAACTCATGTTTATAAACATAAATCATGTTTATATTGTGCTTTTGTTATTTGCTCCAAGGTGCTCAGAACATAGATACTTTTGAGGGGGAGAGGAGGAGTTAGGGTGGGCGAGTGGGAGTGTAGAAGTTCCCCAAACAAAATGAGGTGTTGTTATCAGAAGAAAGAGTAAAGATGTATACATTCCCCTAGATGTCAAAATGTAATATCCCCAAATTTCTGGAGATCCCAAGAGCAACACATATTGAGTAAATTTAATTTAGAATTTCTTTCACGGTAATCTGCCTTTGGAGTAAATTGAACTGCTTCCAATCAAGAGAAAGATTTAAAAGGATTATCTTATTCATTGTTTCTCAAAGCCTGTCTTTATATGGAAGCTTAGGGGGAACTGGAATGACTCCCAGTGAGAACAACTCTTATTGAGTTATTCTACTTTTAAATCCAAAAATTAGTTTGGAAATAGACCTGAATAAAATTCTGTAGTTGTCCAATGGAACTCCCCTAACAGGGTAATTATAACACCTCCTGAGGCTACCAGGAACCAAATTCATTTAAGCAGTTACTTGAGCATCTAGTTCTTTTCTACTTCTTTCTAATGGAAAACAATTGGTTAGCTGGGCAGCTATAATGCACCTCTCCTAATATACCGGTTTTCATTTTTAAAGCCAATCTTTCCCACTTGAAACCATGTCTGAAGGAAATTGCTTTAAACAATGATAGGCTCCTCTTGGGTTAGTATCTCCTACTGATTTGTTTTTACTAAGGGATTTCAAAGGTATTTAAGTTAACGTGAGAAAAGTAAATGGCATTTTTCATCTGCTCCCTCTATTTCACTACGGAAATGAATGTGGCAGACTCAATGCGTTATTTTCTAAAATGGCTAACTATTTTCTATTTTGAAATAAATGGATGCTGGCTGGTGGCAAAAAGACCAGTGAAAAGTTACTTTGAAATCACTGCAGGAAGTGATGAACATTGATGACAGGGTGTAGACTAGGTAGCAATGGAAAGAAGATGCAGTCTAATCATTTATAAAAGTATATGGATGTTTCTACAAAATCTTATAATAACAAAAAGCACACATATATTTTTATGAAATAAAAAGTGATTTAAGAGCTACTAAGATTCCAAAATGGAGGATATATAAAAAAATTAAATACAAACAGCTATGAAATCCAATGCTAGAAAGAAGGCTCACCCTATCAGTGAATATTAAGTAACAGGATTCTGCACTGATAAACATTAATAGATGACTAAGACCAACCAGAGAGGAGAAAACAGACCAAAATCATGGACTCAAATGGACAGATGGACAAATTGCACACAGAAATCAGAATATCAACCAAATGATCAATCAAGTGTGAGAGTGTAATCAGACCTTGTGCCACTCACAGATCTTCCCTGCTATGTTTACTTAGAAGAATTATAGCTGTTGTAACCAGTCCAAAGCATCTGAGAAATGGCCTAACATAGGAGAGCAAAAGTAAGGACAATTCTAAGATGAATAACATTTGGTATAAATTAAAATAGAAATTCTTTGGACTTTCAGAAATAATACCTTTAAAAAGTGTGTTCTTTATGACAAATACATGACTAAGTTGCCAGAGGGCCTTAGGCATAAAGTGAAGATAGCTATTAAGAGAGTATATAAGAAAACAAATAAGCAAGCAAGTGTATTAATAAAGAATATGTAAAATAAATAGATCCAATATATTTCCTACCCCTCTTTCCCTTCTTTTATTTATTTATTTTTTAATGTTTACTTATTTTTTAGAGAGGGAGAGAGAGAGAGAACAGGGAATGGCAGAGAGAGAGTGAGACAGAATGTGAATCAGGCTCCAGGCTCTGAGCTGTCAGCACAGAGCCTGACTTGGGGTTCTAACTCATGAACCGTGAGATCATGACCTGAGCCGAAGTCGGATGCCCAACTGACTGAGCCACCCAGGCACCTGTCTCTTCCCTTTCCCCATCATACTCTCTAAAAACATGTGAGTAAAGAAATAGAAATTTAAGTACGTTATATACAAATATAAAGGCATAATAAAATAAGAACTAAAAATAAATAATGAATTATATTGTTAGCAAAGATTTAGAAGTCTAGAAGGAAAGTATGGAACTATAGTAAGAGTTGACATTTATGGGAAGTTAGATCAGGTTTACTATTGAAAAATTACCAAACAGGTATGTGCATGTAACATTCGTACTTCTTAAGATAATTATCCAAAGTCCTAAAACCAGACTATGTAATAGTATCTCTGGGTGGAAGGCAGTAGACTTTGATTTACGTGTTATATCCTTCAGTACCGACTAGATTTGATGATCCAGCACATGCCATTCTCTTTTAGATAAAGCAAATTAAAAATAGGGAAATGAAATGATATCCACAAGTTATTGAAAATATGATTACTAAGCTGAAAAGATGATGAGCACATGATTGCTTTTTACTATTGCTCACGCTTACTGCTGCCAGTGCCACTGGCCTAACACTTGTCTATTCTCAACAGACGTCATCATCTATTGTTCTGCAAGCATATAAAGCAACTGTTTAACTCCTTTGACAGTTTTCTTGTAGGAGCCTGGTACAAGCTCCCAACTACTATCTCATCATAAGTAGTAAAGATCTGTGTGAAGAGAGCAGTGACCTCTAGATGACAGTTCTCATTATATTTCTTTATGCATTAAAACATTCACAGTAAAGAAGATATGCATCTTCTGGTGAATCTAAAAACCAGTGTTGGGTTATTATACTTTCTTTAAAGTAAATACATTGGATAGGAGGCTTAGAAGGACTAGACAGAAGCTTGCATCAGCATCCAGGGAGAGGTTTCCCTACCACTCATTCCATCCTGTAGGACACATTTTTTTCTCTGTGATATAGGCTAGAACTTGGTTAAACCAGCCAGCTTCTCCTTTTCCCAGGAGATAAAAGGAAGAGGGGATAAATTGCAGCTGGACTGTTTCTACATCAAAGAGAGTATGGAGGAAATTCTTAAAGACTGTTATGATTTTCTTTGCTTGGGTAAAAGGAAAATAAGACTCATGACATAGCTGAAAAATTGGTTTGTAAAGCACTCTTACTTACTTCTTCTGGTATTCCAGAGTTCCATGCTTGACTTCATGAAACAGTTGAATTGACAATACCAACACAAAAGCCCCTGTTTATAATGAAATTGACTTGGGAGTGATAAAACAATTAGGAATGCTGATGTAAGTAGGAATCATAAGGAGGTAGCTTCATGTGCATTGATAGGCACTGGTGGCAGTGACCTTAAGTGAGGTCCATTGTACAAACTGAGCATTGATAACAGGACAAACTGCTGCTATGCACATTCTATTTATCTAAGCAACGCTAATTCCAGACCTAATCTATTGGTTTCTCCCCTGAAACTGAAGTAACAGTGGTTAAGCCAGGTTTCAGGGACCTCATTACCTGTCCTTATTCATCTTAAGTAAGGACTACTGGACTGTTAAATATGGTGTCTTGGGGTTCCAGGATTTTTTTTCTTTTTTTCTTTTTTTCTTTTTTCTTTTTTTTTTTTTGATAAGGGAGGGTTGGGACAGTAGAGTGTTGTTCTCTATTTTCTATAAACTAGTTCACTATTTTGCTTTTTCATTACACTCCTGCAAGTCCTTGTGTCAGCAACTGGAGTATAATGAGTACTCAATTTGGTCATGCCAAGAGCACTCACTAGGGAGTTGTAAGATAAGTGGCTATTCGTCTTGCTCTCTGAGGTACCATTCAAAACTAAGATGAGAAATCAGATTCTGAAAACAGCCAAGAGAAGATTGTCATGGATGATGATGGTTAAACTGGTACTGATCTCATGGAATCAGAGGTATTCTAGAGGTAGTAAATAAATTTCAACAACTACCATTCTCTATGAAAACCTTAATCCAGATGGTGTGGCTGTTCTGCTGGACTATCATGAGGATGGTGTGATACCATATATGATAATCTTTAACAATGGTTTAGAAATGGAAAAATGTTAATGGATTTTTAACATTTAGGTTGGATGTATCACCTATCATCGTAAGTGACTGCTGTTCTTCATCCACACAACACCAAGACTTGGACAGATGAGACTGATGTCATCTTGAGCTCTTTGTTTATTCTGACTTTGATTTATTTGGAGGGAAGGCATTGTTTTTTTAAAAAAAAATCATGACGTATAGGATGTCTGAAAATAAAATGCATTTAAACTCATTTGACAGAATGCCTCTTAGTTTAATACATATTTAAATCCATCTTGTGTGGTGTCATAGAGAAGGTAGACCCTTATTGTAGACCACTGCTAGAAAGAATATGACTACTTGCAGATAACTGCTCCAGTGAAAACTACTTCTGGGACTAGAAGATAAAAACAAAAATCAAAAGTTTTAATTCTGAGTTCAAGGGGAAAGACTTTGCTTATATGGTTACATTGAAGTGGAGTCCTTACCAGTTCATCACCTACAGATAGAAGTAATTAACTCTGGAAGAGATCATCAAAAGAATAAAGTAAGACTAATACAGATAGAAGTGAAAAAAGTTGAGGTACTATGTAGTAAACCCTTATCTCATAAAGGAAGTCAAATGGGAAAAGAGTCTACATATAGTCCTAAGAATTGAAATATTAAGCCATCCATTACTTGGAGAGATATTCATTGACTCAAAATTTTGTAGCAAAAGATATTCTATATTCAAAAGTCAGACATCTTATTTAAATATTTATAAAATATAATTTTAGTAAAGGCTAATAAATTTATATAGAACCAATTTCAACAAAACATGATTATGTTAAGATACATAAATTTGACATTGAATATACTTACACTTCCATTTTTATTATATGTGGAGACAACTCCATTAAAATAATGAAACACCAAATTCATTTATGGAAAAAGTCCCAATTGCTCCATGAAAACAAGTTAGTTCTATAGCCAAACATACAAATAAGTAAAAGAGTCATCCAAAATAAAAAGTTTAAATCTTAAGAGTTTATAGTTTTTTATTTTTATTTATTATTTTTTATTTTAGAGAGAGAGAGCATGTGAATGAGAAGAGAGGCAAAGGGAGGAGGAGAGAGAATCTTAGTAGGCTCCATGCTCAGTGAGGAGCCCAGGACAGGGCTCAGTTCCATGACCCTGGGATCATGACCTGAGCCAAAATCAAGAGTTGGATGTTCAACTGACTGAGCCAACCAGGAGCCCCTAAGGGTATTTTTGTTGTTGTTGTTGTTGTTGTTGTTGTTTTTAAATATATTAAAAACCTGATGAGAATGACTTGTATAATATTTGCAATCATATTTTAGTTTTAAAAGATGGCCACCAAATTCTTAAAAAAATGGCTCCACCATTTGCCAATGAACAATAGAAAAATGTCTTACTCTTCTAGTATCTATGGAAGTTCACATGGATAGTACCTTCTAATATATATTATTACTACTACAACTGTATAATTTCATGGTGATTTATTTCTAAAAGTGTATTTTATCATCTAAATAGTAATTCAGTGACAACTACACAGAACTGACATATTATATAAAAGGCTCTCAGGTCATTCCATATTGGAAAGCTATAGCCGATGGTAAATAATAAAAATTGTTATTTATGCAAATTATGTGTTAAGTTGTCAAAGAGATATGTGAATTCTTACTAACGAAACCACTGTTCTCAAATGATTTTAAGTGCAAGTGACTTCTATTTTTATGAGGTATTAGCTCAGAAAATCAAACTGCCATTTAATTTTGCTCTGGTGAGCCTATTGTCTTCATTTCATGTCCTTCTTGGGATATATTTTTCTCTGTATTTTTGAAGATTTGTTCATGAACTCCCATTAGCATTAATAGGGGTTGTATAACTCTATCCCCTACACAGCCAGTGGTAAATGAAATCCCTTTGGCATAATTTTCAGGCATTTAAATGAATCTTGGGTTTTATAAAATACAATTATTGTGCAGTGTTACTAATGTAAATAACGAGAAGGTACAGGAGAGGGAATTAAAGGTGCCCTTTATAATGGCACATGAGAGGCCATACTTTCTCAAATAGAAAGACACAATTGAGAGAACTTGTCACATTATCCATCTGATCATCACTAGTTTGGGGAATGGTGCTGCCTAACATGGAATTAATAGATACTAAACCCAAAATCTGACTTAACCATCAGATAACATAGCCTTTTTTTTTAAAATACTGGAAACAATGGCAAAAATTTTTATTGCTTCACTTTTTAATCTGTAGGTATAATGTTTACAGCTCACCTTGCTTGCAAAAGACTGTAATTAGTTACAGATTTGTTTAATTTGAGTAGCCTCAATGTTAGGAGAGTTCCATAGTTTCCAGTAAGAAGGTTACACATAATGATGTGTCTTATGTCTGTATATATGTAATTCTAAACCAGGGTTCAGCAAACAATGTCCTAAAGGCAAAATCTAGCCTGTTGTCTATGCCTGGAAGTAGTTTCTTTGGGTAAGACAGCCATTCCCACTCAGGTATCATCCACACTACTTTCACGTTACATGGACAGAGTTGAGTAGTTGTAATGAACCAAAATATTTACAGTGTGCTTTTATAGAAAGTTTGGTAGCACCTAAATAAAGGCGCATAAAGGGCATTACTAACCTTTATATTGGCAACTAGATACATAATTAATGTTAGAAACACAGATAGTTTAATCTTTAGAAAATAATTATTTTAGTCTTAATTACATGAAATTAAACTTCATATGAATAATTTTACTTAACTCTTTATGTTCCTCACTTACAATTTCTATGTTGCCTATGAAAATGAATAGAAAATTTTTAGTATTTTAGAATAAAATATTTTAATACATTTTTAAGTTTATTTATTTATTTTGAGAGAGATAGAGAGTGAAGACAAGCAGGTGAGAGGCAGAGAGAGAGGGAGAAAGAATCCAAAGCAGGCTCCATATCGTCAGTGCAGAGCCTGCTACAGGGCTTGAGCCCACAAACCATGAGGTCATAACCTGAGCCAGAATCAAGAGACGGACTCTTAAACGTTTGAGCCACCCAGGTGCCCCTGGAAGAAAATATTTTAAATATTAAGAATAAATTTGATTAAATTTTTAAAGTTAAGTATTATTAAGTATTAATTATTAAGTATATTTTGATTAGAATGTATTCAGATTTTTGCCCTCTGAATAATGCTATATTTTATGTTTTATCCTTTAAATCATTGAAAATGAGTACAAGTGTAGTTACAGAGAAATAAAAAAAGCACATGAAGCTCAGAAAAGAGTAAAAGGTAAAATGAAAAATAGAAATTTTGACTATATGACAATGTATTTTATCAAGATAGGGATAGAGCATAATTATTAAGTAGATTTTAGACTCAATTTAGAATTTCGTTTACTTAAACCTATAATAAGTAGGCCTCCACCTGTGCTCTTGGCCCAGGCCATGCAAATATGCACAGTAAGCCTGTTAAGTTCCAAGCTAGACAGTAATCAGCTGCTTTGGATCTGGATATCTCACCCTAAGTTTCATATATCACCCTAAATTTCATCAGCTTGTCTGTCTAGTAAGAATGAACCAACCCTATCACGTAAGGCTTGTTGATCAAAAGGCAGAACCCCTCAGCTTCTTATTGACAGTCACACTTGACATTTGGAACTATCATCAAAGATAAAATTGGTTCTCATACTTCAGAGTTTCCTTGTTTTTCCATAATTACGCACCTGCTATTTGGGTAAAGGCACTGTTATTTTTAGTAACTAGGATTTATACAGCCTTTCTGACTAAAGTGTTAACTTGTGATTGAAAAGCCACGTTTTCTAAGAGAATATACAATACTATAAAACATATTCAAATGAATGTATCTAGTTTCTTAGGTATGCTCTAAGAAGCACATGTGACAATTTTCTCTAGTAAGTAAAATTATGTTCTTGTTTGCCTATTTATTTCAGTGTTAGGAGAAAATGTGTTCAGTTTAACCTAACGTAGATGATGCAATTAAAATACAGGCCATGATTATTTGAAAAATTCACTCAGTTGAGGGAGGGGCACATTGGAAAGCCCATCAGCAAGAGAGGCAGTCATGCTTCAGAAATGAAGTAAGGTCTGCTTCAGATTCTGTGTCTCCCTCACTCTCTGACCCTCCCCTGCTCACGCTGTCTCTCTCTCAGAAATAAATAAAACATTAAAAAATTAAAAACAAGAAATGAAGCAAGGTAAGAGAGGCCCTTATGATCGCTGATATGGGGGAAATGCCTTCTGGAGAGGACAGTGTGGATCAAGAAAAGCACCTCACTTTGAAATTGTAGCAGCTCACCTTCAAGATTGACCTTGCAGGTGAACTTTCTCAGTATAACACAGAACAGGGCAGTAAGTTTATTTACCTAATAATTAGTGTTTCTTCCCACCAACACTGGTTACAACTAATTTGAAATAAGCCTAAAAGTATGTGCTTCCAATTTGTTTTTATGTTTTATTTATTTTTGAGAGAGAGAGATTGACAGCATGAGCAGGAGAGGGACAGAAAGAGAGGGAGACAGGCTCCAGGCTCTCAGCTAGCTATCAGCACAGAGCCCAATGTGGGGCTCGAGCCCACAAACTGCGAGATCATGACCTGAGCCAAAGCCAGATGCTTAACTGACTGAGCCACCCAGGTGCCCCAAAGTATGTGCTTCCAATAAGGACATTTTAGAACTACATGGGCACACATTCTCTGACATACTTTGAACAACTCTATTAAAACTATAAGCTTTTCAGGGAGCCTCAGTGGCTCAGTCAGTTAGGCATCTGACTTCAGTTTAGGTTATGATCTCACTGTTCCTTAGTTTGAGCCCTGAGCGAGACTGTGTGCTGACAGCTCAGAGCCTGGAGCCTGCTTCAGATTCTTTCTCACTCTCTCTCTGCCCCTCCCCTGCTCACACTCTGTCTCTCTCAAAAATAAAAAATAAAAACATTAAAAAAATAAAAAAGTATAAGCTTTTCTTAAAGCCTCTGTAATCCTCTCCATTGGACGATTATCTGCTTCTACCGCTAGCTGGGCTCTGCAGCTTTGTGCTGATTTAACTCACATAATCAAAACACATAACACTTTCACTTTAGGGATACATTATCCTTCTTGTCTAAGTGAGGGCTTCCTGGCTGTCCTCAGTTCTTATAAAGGCTATTTGTCCCCTCAGCACAAGGTACACTGTGAATCTAACTCATCATACGATAAAGCATATTCAAATGAGTGTATCTAACTCATGAACTAAAACAGAGGAGATTTCTCTGCTTGTTTCTAAATTTTTTGGCCCAAACACAAAAAAGGACCAAAGCAGTTCCATCTGAGTATTTCTGCTTTTTGCCTGACATCTCTGAAGCTCAAGAATATTTATAATGAACTTGGGGATCTCTTTTTATTTCACTGGTCTCTATATTCAATTTGTCTGTTTACTAGTCTCTGCATTTAATTTAATTCAGTCCACTTTTATCATTCAATGTGAGTTCCACTTTGCACCCTTCTTTTCATCTCTGGTTTTGCTCCCAGTCAGCCTATTTTCTGTATGATAGCTAGATTAGTGTTTTTTTTTTTTTAATGTTTATTCATTTTTGAGAGACCAAGAGAGCATGAGTGAGGGAAGGGCAGAGAAAGAGAGAGACACAGAATCTAAAGCAGGCTTCATGCTCTGAGCTGTCATCACAGAGCCTGATGCAGGGCTCAAAACCATGAACTGCGAGATCATGACCTGAGCCAAAGTCAGATACTCAATTGACTGAATCACCCAGGTGCCCACCAGATTAGTATTTTAAGAAATTATCTCCTTGATCTTCATTGTCTTTCCTTCATCTTCAAAGAGATCCTTTAACACTGAGGTAGATTCTAATATCTATGGAACCTCCTTGCCTCGGATCCTGCATCTTCTCCAATTTTATCTCATTCTTCCCTTTCGGAATTTTTCTCCTGCTGCATCAGCTTTCCTCACCTGGTTGATTCCTGACTCAAGCAGCATGAACATAGAGTAGCCTAACTCTCTCAATCTAACGTGGCCTCATTTTGTAGCTCTCTCCTGTTGTTTTCTGTATAGCACTTATTATTATTTTCAACGATGTATTTTTTGTTTGCTAATTTGCTTATGGCCTTTCTTCTTTATTTTATTATAATTCCAAGAAGACATAGACCTCATATTGTTTTGTTTGATAGTACAGTTTTTGCTAGAGCTTAGTTAATATGGTGTCTGACACATTGTAGGCCTGTGATAAATAGTGAATGTATAACAGATAGACTGATTGAATGAGTTAACCCATAAATTATTTGTGGAGAAATGGATAAGAAAATCTTTAATATTGTCTTGAAGGAAGATTTTTCTCCCCAGGGATAGTGCTTAAAATACAGTTAACATTCATTAGATAAATAAGGATTAGAGAATATTAACATTCCTATGTCTGTGGTGTACAACATATTTAAAGAATAGAAATGTATGTGTGTTAGAAGTTGAGAGGGACAAAATAATAGCCACAGTGATATCTGGAGAGATTTGTTGGAATTGAGTTTGATGGTGCTAAAGTATTTAAATTTTAGATTATAGGGGGATGTGAGTTCTTAAGTAGCAGGCTGATATGGTCATATCTATGTTTTATTAAAATGACTTCAATATGTGTGTGTGTGTGCACACGCGCGCGTGTGTGTATATGAATGTATGTAAGAGGGGTGGGGATTAGATTGAATAGGCAAATGAACTAAAGATGAGGGGAGTAATTAGCAAGACACTGAAATAGTTTAGAAAGAGACCATGAGAGGGTCTGTCAATGAATAGCATTAAGTGGAATTACCATCATGATAATGTAGGAAGAAAGAATGAATAAGGATGAACACAAATTTCTAAGTTGAATATATCTGAAGTAGTTGAATGTTTATAAGCACATTTGAACTAGAGCATGTATGTATGTGTGAATGTACACACACATACACACACAATCCTTTTCAATTCACAACAGTACTATATGCTGATGAACCCATTGTAAATTGAAAATATGTCAGAATACATTTAATACACCTCACCTACTGAACATCATAACTTATTCTAGCCTACTTTAATGTTTTTGTTGTTATTTATTTGTTTTTATCTATTATTGAGAGATAGAGAGAGGCAGAGAAGGAGCATGGGAGGGTCAGAGAGAGGGGAGACAGAGAATCCAAAGCAGGCTCCAGGCTCTGAGGTGTCACAGAGCCCAAAGCAGGTCTCAGACTCACAAACCATAAGATCATGACCTGAGCTGAAGTCTGACGCTTCACCAACTGAGCCACCCAGGTGCCCCTACTCTAGCCTACTTTAAACATGCTCAGAATACTTAACCTACAGTTGGGCAAAATCATCTAACACAAAGTCTTTAAAGTCTATAAAGTGTTGAACATCTCATGCAATTTATTGAGTCCTGTACTGTAAGTGAGACACAGAATTGTTGTAATTGTATTGATTGTTCACCCTCATGATCACAAGCCTGAGTGGGAGCTGTGGCTTGCTGCCACTGCCCAGCGCCACGAAGCAGGATCATACCACATGTCACTAGCCTGGGAAAAGATCAAAATTTAAAATTCAAAGTATGGTTTCTACTAAATGCATATGACATCAAACCATTATAAAGTCGAAAATCATAAGTTGAACCATCTTAAGTTGGGACCATCTGTATGTATGAATATTTATCTGATACGTTGATATGTGTGGTAATTAAGCAATATAGTTTTATGCATACTTAAAATACTGTCTCCAGCTGATAATTCAGTAGCTGAGTTTCATCATCCAATTTCCCTCCTGTTATTTTCACACGCCAGAAAGAATGGGGAGCCCAGAGTCTTTGTACCTGCTGCCCTCTGGACACCATTGGGATGAGAACATGGATCTTTCAAACTTACTGACATATAGTGGCAACACAGTGTTGCCTCTTGGAAGAAGAAATGATTGAATGTTAGTACTAAGTACACTTTCATCCCGACCATATAAAATACCCATGATATGCCTGGTTAAGTCAGCTAGTTAACAGTGGTGATAAATACATTAAGCAAGGGATCAAGTCATTTCAAATTTACAGTGAATCAGCCACAGCCACATTTTTGGTGTCCAGTCAAATACCCTAATATTAAACAAAATATATGTTTATTTTCCCAAAGAGAGTAAGAAGATGAGAAGAAAATATAACAAATCTGATGCTACTCAACAGAAAAAGTTAATTGATCACTGGTTGCTTATAGTTTAAATTTTGAAGTTTACACAAACTTATCAATTACTCCATCCTGAATATTGAATGGCTCAAGAGCAAAGCTAAAAAGAATTATACACCTTTCATAAGAGCAATTTCAGGTCACCTTTTGAGAACATATCTTCATGGATTATTAACAGTGGGGAGGATTATAAAGGTCTTACTATTCCACTCCATGCCTTCGAAGCTTTTGCTACTTAGACTATTTTATAGCTTTGAATTGCTAAGAACTGATTAAACTTCATTAATAAGGCACCTTACTTTACAGACAGTGACTGAAAGAAAAATAAAGTCTTTAAGGTTTTCCAGATAGTGAGCTTAAATTAGCCTTAGTCTTTGACAAACAATGATTTATATATTTTCTTAAATATATTTGCAGCCCTAGAAAGGTTCATGTTGGTTTGTTATGTTCTGAGAAAATAGGCTTTTCATCAATTTGATTCAACCAGCAGAATGCACATAAATTGGAGAAAGTAGAGCCTTGGGGTAATGATGCATTACATGTAGGCTACTGCCAAACTATCCTGAGCATTCAGATTTATTACATAGGAGGGGTTACTATATCTTGTTATGGTATTATCCAAGACAACCACACCTCCTAATAAATTTTTCAAGTGTTTCAAATCCAGAAAACAGACCCTACGATCTAGAATTTTATATTATATTACTTGAAGAGATTCACTCTAGAAAAGAAGCAATTTGTCTTTAAAATATGCCTACCTACCAGATTACACAGATAGAAATTAGTTTTGAAAGCTTTGCCAGCTCTTAAGCACATATAATAAACTAAAAATAGAAGTAAGTCAGTCTTGAAAGCTGACATGTCTATGAGCAACAAAATTCTGCAATGGTTTTGCAATATGTTAAGCAGCTAAAATGAAAATGGCATATTTGCACCATGCATTTTGAAAAGTTACAGCATCTCTTTAGTGTTGATTGAGCTGATGGCAGAATGACCACAGCAATGCAGGTGCTCTTTAGTCCATAATGGTGTTGACAAGGGGGAAAAATGTTCATCATTGTGACTGAGGTGTCCTCACATTCCCAGACGTATACAGTCGAGATGCTAGACTTCACTCCTAGACTCTGAAACTATTTTAAATTTTATTTCTGGTGGGATGGGGTGGCACAAAACCTTAGTTCCTGAAAAGATAGAAGTCAGTCCTTAAGAAAATGTATGAGCAATATTCTCTTTGATGTATATTTCATGAAATTAGAGACAATAATTTATGTGACAAACATATAAGAAATGCAAATCTAATCTAGGTTTTACTGCAATTTGTAAATGCCATTTATAAGGTCTCTTTGAAATGCTATTTTGCATATCTCATGTATTAACCAGCCCCACATTCTATTTAAAAATGACATGATGGCATAGTTGCTGAAGGGCTTTCCATGTTGCAATTCTGAAAGATTTGAGATGTATCTAATCAAATCATATGTGAAAATTTTTGTCAATTCTATGATGAATGATCATAAATGTAAGAAATTACCACATTTTGCACCCTGGCTTCCTTTTCATAGGCATTCTAAAAATGAATGAGTTCAATATCACTTACATAGTTTTCTATGATAGGTGTGTATTTTAATATGTGTTGGGGTGCATATGTTCAGTTGTTGTTGAGGAGGTTATTTCCTCCCACTCCTCATGTGTACCTGTGGATGACTGCCTCCAAAATAAAACTGCTAGTCTTCTGTTCTAACTATGCCACCCTATAAGGAAAAGTGAATGATCTCCAATTCTTACTGGATGGAGCTATTCTACTAATGTGCTTTAAGCACTAAGGACATGCTCAGATTAACTATCCAAAGTCTAGACTTGGTGGAAAGAATTGGGAAACCAAGAGAGCTTAGGAGCTCATTGGCCACACCCCTCAGCCACATTCTACAACCCAGGTTCTATTAGTGATAGATGTTGAAGTCTACGTTTCTGTTTTCTGTGTTTTCCAGTGTGGTACAGACTGGGACAAGAAAAATATTGTGCCTCCCACTTTATCGGTCCCTACCCCGCTGGTGCTCTGTCTCTCTCTCTCTCAAAAATAAATAAACATTAACATTTTTTTCCTAAAAAAAAGAAAAATATAATTAAACAGTAAGACCTCTCATAATAAGCCACATCTACACACTAAATTATCTGGAAATGCTTCTCTACTATGCGATTCATTTATTTTTCCACTAAGTAGTGTATCAGCACTGTGAGGTTTTTCCTAGAGTTGTGTATGTGTGTTGTGCATACACATAAAATTTGCTGCAGTTGTTTCTTCCATTTCCTCTAGTTTTAAGTCATAATAAAATGGAGAAATTATAAATATGCCATCAATACAAGTAATGACCTATGGATTTGTTTCTAGCTGGTGCTTGTTTTTCTGGCTGGTGCTTATTTCCTGACTCTGTTTCTTTTTTCAATTTTCTAAGGAAAAAAAAAAAAGTGCCAGGAAGGACAAAGGCCAAACTGCATTTGAATGACTTTTATAGTTCATTCTACTTTGAAAATACAATTGAATAATTTGACTTACCTTTGAAAGATGTTCTTTAAAACTATTTTTTAAATTTTTAAAATTTTATTTATTTATTTTGAGTTGGAGAGAAAGTGCAGGAGAGTGGCAGAGAGAGAGAGGAAGACAGAGAGAATCCCAAGCAGGCTCCTTGCTATCAGCTCAGAGCCTGATATGGTGTTTGATCTCATAAGCCATGAGATCATGGCTTGAGCCAAAATCAAGAGCCACCAACTGAGCCACCCAGGTGCTCCTGTTTTTAAAAGCTCTTAGCCCACCCAAAAACTCTAAACTTCATCATCACCTTGAGCATTGCCACTATGAGTTCTTACTAATAAAACTGCTTTATCTGTTAGTTTGTCTCCCTTTGCCAAGGATTATACTCTTTTGATTCTATTTTAGAGTTTGCTATAGTCAATAAACAGTTTCTTTACAAATGAGTACAAAGAGGAGACATAATAAATTGTGTATGTTTGGTTCATTTTTTTTGGCCTGACATTTACTATTGGAAAACAATGAATTTGTAATTAACTGACTTTTTCTTAATTTCCCTTGCATTACCTTTGTTTAAGATACATTTTTAAAGTCTTCTATTAGCATAACATTTGGTACTTCTCAAAGGACTTCAAAACATTTTTTTTCATCTGATAATCAGAGAGTGGAATATCTCTTCATTTTATATAGATGCAACTGAGATAGGAAGAAATTAAGGGAATCACTCAAGGTACCATGACTATACCAGGAAAAATGTTAAGAAAGCTCTCTGAGCCTATTTCATGGAATGAGATTGCCTTAGAGCATCCCAGAACTATTGGCTAAATTAGCCTTAACCATAAAAATGTAAGCACTCTGTTGAATGTTTTGAGTATTGGTCTGATTTTGAGCAAGGTTAATTGATTAGTTGGGGCAGAGTGGAGAGTGAAACAGCTGAGCACATCTGGTGTCAACTGATAAGAACCCCACCACATACTCAATTCCCCTTCTGGAAAGGGAGGAGCTACCCTTTACTTGACAGCTCAGTAATATGTCCCTGCCTCTTCCACCTAATGTCACTGTAGGGAGCCGCTGATGGAAACAGTCTCTATCCAGTGACAGAAGAAAAAAGGTGGATTTGTGACTTAAGGAGAGCTTTAGGATACTAAATAAGCTATATTCCTCTTTTTTTTTTTTTTTCCATTACTGTTCTCTGTCTACTGTCTGTGAAACTGTGGGACAGAAACCCTGCCTTGAGAAACTCTTTGCAGCATCTGGGGAAAAAATCATCAAGTAAAATAAACTTCTATGCTTAACCTCAAAGCTTATGTACATATGTAATTGGCTTTTCTCTAGGCATGTTCATAAATGAACATATATATTTAAGGAAAGAGATAGATCTGAGCAGCAAACATTATTCCTGGTCTAATGCTTTTGGATTCATTTTCAAAAGGGAAAAAATGCTCAGATGACTAAAACACTCTTTAAGGTGAAGGCATAGTCTAGCAGGTATGAAGATGATAATCTAGACCATACTTTGGAACTCTAATGTGTGGAGGACTAAGTTAGGGATCTTGTTAAAATGCAGATTCTGAATCAGTACATCTGATGTGGGTCTTGTAAGTCTGTATTTCTAATGAGCTCCCATGTGATGATAATTCTTCTGGTCTTCAGACTACATCTCAGCATCAAGGGTCTAATTTATTCACTGGTAGAATGGAAAAAAATACCCTGAAATTATTGATTCCTCATAGTTTACATGCAAGTAAATTTTGCCTTCCCATTTTGAATTCGCTTTCTTGTTTTCTTCTGGAAGTCTTAAAAAATTAATATCCCTGCAGCCAAACTTACTAGGTTTTTCTTTTCCTACTTGAACACAGTATGAACATTAAAAAATTATCTATATATAAGCAGTGTTTAAGTTAGCATATTTATCTAGTAACTGGTTTATAAATATTAACATTGTACTAAGTATTACTTGGGCTGTGGACTAAAATTTTGTATTTTATAAGTGCAATTGAATCCAAGACTTTCTTAATTCCATAATTAGCCATTAAATCTCAGTGCCTCCAGCAGGGAAATAGAAATATATATTCATGGTAAGTGGGAAGAATATGTTACAGTGTTTAGCCACCCACATATATATGTCTCAGTCACTGTGTAAATGACAGGGGCAACCTGTCTCATGATCAGAAAAGAAGTGGATAAGAAGAAAGTTTGCCCCCCTCATAAAACTAGAGCAGATTTCCTACACATTTCTGATGTTTTAAATTCTATTGAAAACCACTTGTTTGAGGACTCTTTGAGAAGCATTTCCCTTCTGCTCTGCAATACTGTTCATTAAACTTTTTAGTACTCAGAACACTTCATTCATTAATATGGCAAATGTATTTTAAGATGGAAAAAGAAAACTCTCTAATCTCAAGTTGCTACAGTCAGAGTGCAAGTGTGCTGGTGGTTACACAAGATGAAAAGAGAAATATCTCTAACAGATTATACATGGTATGCAGCAGGAACCAAGAGTAAGGGACAGGTAAATGACCATCTTTAGGAAGAAGCACTGTTAAAACTGGTGCTTGAAGACTGAGCTTAAAGGAACAAGTTGTCCAGGCAGGCCAAATGAGGTTGGGGAAGGTTAGAGGGAGAGGGAATGAGAACATCCTAAGGAAAGGAGGTGGCATATTCAAAAGGCAGGAGTGCTGTATTAGAGAATGTAACTCATTTAGGGATCTGCATGCTGTTTGGGAAAGATGGAGGGTGGTGTGTGAGGGGAGAGTGGGACAAGGCAGGGTTAGGTATGTAGGCAGTATCACAATGTGAACGATCTTCCATCTTAAAAAAATGTTTAGATGTTATCTTTTTTTTTTTTTTTGAAAAATAGAAAGAGAGCAATTGGGTGGAGGGGGGAGGCAGAGAGAGGAGAGAGAGAGAGAGAGAGAGAGAGAGAGAGAGCCCCAAGTAGGCCCCACACTTCAACACGGAGTCCAATGTGGGGCTTGATCTCACAGAGTGTAAGAGTGTGAGATCATGACCTGAATTGAAACCAAGAGTCAGATGCTTAACCAGCTGAGCCACCCAGAGGCCCCTAGATCTTATTTTTAAACTAAAGGGAGACTTTCAAAATTTTGGCATCTGTATATCACAGTCTTATACTAAAATGAATTGCATATATTTTTTCTTCTCTGCTAAACTAAATATGTGAATAAGCTTTTTCCAACATGCCTGATGTTTTTCATACTGATTGGCTTAAGATTACAGATTAAACTATTCCCAGTTTCCACCCATCTTTCCTTCTACCTTCTACCTTTTAGATGTTCCTCTTCTCAGATAAACAAAGAAACTGCAGTCTTCTTGCCCTTCTGGACTATATCTCTGTGTTCTTTTGGTTTCCTTGCTTCAGGAGTAGAAAGAACCATGTTCCGTCATTATTACCGTCAGTGCCTCTTCCTACCCACTGCATATCTCAAGTGTAGCACACTGGTTGCTCTGTCCTTTATTACAGTTGCTCTGTGTCATAATTATGTACACATCAGACAATACTATTCTAAACATTTTCATTACTCAGGTTGCAGTTCTGAAATACAACCATGTGTACATGTTACTGTGATCTACATATCAGATCTATGGATTTGACCTTTTATTCAATGCCAAGGACAAGGGAAAAAGGTGGGAATTTGCAGATATTTAACAATTATTGCCTGGCAGTATACCCTGCATAACTATCTTTGAGCACTTGAGAACACAGGATGACTCTCCTTTGGCAATCTTGGTATACTAGCTTTTAAAATGCATGCATTGGAAAGCTGCTCTAAGTTCAGACTAATTACAGAAAGAGCAGACATTACCAGTTTCTATTGTATGAGTATCAGGACGTCTTTCTTTTTCTGAAATTGCAGATTTGGAAGAGAAGGGATTTATGTAACACAGAATTACTGAAACATTATTTTCTATAGTAATTAAAATAGTGTTTATTCTCTTTGCGAACAGTTTACTATGGGAGCATCTTTTTGATGATATATATTATAGTTTAGTAAACAGAATTCAGACTTCATTAAATGTAGCGCTTGGTAGGAATCTCAAATTTTAACCTGAAATGTTTGCAGAGTGAGGGTTGGTGTGGCTGTTTCTTCAAATGGACTCAAATGCTTAAATAGGAATTTGTGATGAAAACTTTTAATTTTATAGCGTTAAGTAAACAAAATGCCTCTTAGAATGCTTAGACAATGTTGCCTTTATTTTCTTAGAGAGAGAGAGAGAGAGAGAGAGAGAGGATCTTCAGCAGGCTCGGCTCCATGCTCTGTGCAGACCCTGAAGCAGAGCTCAATCCCATGACTCTGGGATCATGACCTGAGTGAAAGTCAAGAGTCTGACGCTTAACCCACTGAGTCACCTAGGCACCTGAACAATATTGCCTTTTATAAGTATTGTATGCTGCCTGATACATCCTCTTTTCTTTAGTAGCATATGGTTCTTGAATGAGAAAACATCTTTCTAAGGGCCTTTCCATCTTAGCTGTTCTAAGAGTAGAGAAAACATTCAGGGACACATTTGACAAACTAATCATCTATACAGGAACATAGAGTGAATGGCTGGCTTCCTGACATCTGTGTGATAGATGAAATGAACAAAGAAAAAAAACTGCCTTATAATTTTGATCATATTTTTAAACTAGAGAGAGCATGAGAAAGGGCTGATTTCTGAAGACTGTTTATTCTGTAAATATGTTTATGTACACACAACACCTTCTTGATATATGATCAATGGCAACAATCACTAAAAGGGTTCATAGGGAACATAGGAAATTACTGATCCATGTTCTCATCTGGAAAGTGCTAACAGCACAAATTTGCTGCATCGTCCTACAGTTCTGATTCTGTTCTGGCAGCCTGCAGGGAATTTTGAGACTTGGATCATTTTTGTTCCCAATTCTCACCACAATTCATAAAATATAATTAAATTAGTGACACAGAACAGTTGTTCTCAATGTCCCCAAATCCCAAAATGGACTGGGTTAAAATATGACATGGAATTTCTCTGGCTTCACTTGTTCTCTTACCTATTCCAGAATCAGTTAATTACATGTTCCTTTCCAACAACACTCTACAGCACTCCCCCTGATCCTACTTGAATTTCCCTAGCGATCGTGATCTTTTTCCAAAATGTAGGCAACTATCACCAAATTATTTCTTTGTACTTTTTCATGTGTAAAGTATATGGAGGAGACACAAAGGCTATAAAAATTTGATTCGTGCTGTGTCATTATGTCAAATTTCAGTGTATTTCTCGGTAACAACATTTTCATGGCTCTTTCATCCTTTATTATTTTCCCCCCAAAAATTCTATAATTTCTATTTTCATCATGTAGTCCTATTTCCACTAGGTTTCAGCTAATTGTCTCCTTTTCTACATTGTTTACTATTATTATTAACTGCCAGGTATGATGTTAACTAATCTGAATGTATCCTAAGGTAAGCACTATTATTAATTCAATTTTACAGATGAGGTGACTGCAAATAAAAAATACGATGCTTGGGAAATATTATTTTCTTAATATCCTTTTTTATTAACATTTGTACTTCCCTATTTTGAAGTCAGAGCAGTGCCCTGGAGAAGGAAGAAGGTGGGAACTACCAAGAACAAACCAGCTAGCTGTTGGTCATCTTTGAGTCTCAGATCTTATGTTTTTGATTGTTTTAACTAGAAAATAGTGATAAAAACCCATGTAGTCAAGAGACAAAAATTTTAAAAAATTTCTTATCTTCTAATATGTCTAGAGCTAAGTTAATAGACTTTATTTTGGCCATTTTTTTTTTTAACATCATGTCTCAGAATTATGAGATTAGGAGGAAAACCCCTCAATATCCATGAAGATGACCTATAGGAATAAATATGTGTTGACCTGCATTTTCTTACTACTTCTAGATCCAGAAAAGAGAGTCCTGTTAGAAGAATTTTCAATTTCTCAAGGACAAGAGGTCTTTTGTTTCACTTTCTATTTGGGGCTTTTAACAAGAGTATCCTTTTCATATGGTTGTACTAAAGCAGGCTCAGATTGTTTAGGGAGAAGATAGGGTTTAATTTGCCCTCCTAACTCCCCCCTCCCCACTTCTTCGCCTCTCTATAGTTGGAAAATGACCTATTTGTTCAATTA